>NC_056730.1:891899715-892093222 GCF_019279795.1 Protopterus annectens | reverse complement strand
AAAATTTAACCTTAAAAAGAAGAGGTCTGAATCGCTGATTATATTACATGACTAATATTTTCATTATGATTGGCCAAATGTTTGTTTTTAAATGACTTGTTTGAATGTGTAATTTATGGTCTGAAGAAGCAAACACATTGTGAAAGCACTTACCTGATTTTATTTATTTTATTAAAGTATTTGCATATTTGTACAACTTCAGCCTACTAGACATCTTTGACTTTTGCATACTCTTTTTTTTAAGTGTTGGTTTTATTGTCATTCTATCAGTTATATACTAAAATGTTGAGATTAAATGTATTTAAAGCTATTTTTAATACACCACTTATATTGGTACTGAATTAGTTTTGACTTGTATAGCTGGAACTTGGCAATTGTAAGGTAACTTCATGTGCTTTTAACATCTTATTATATAAAGATTTTATTTTGAAATTTGTAGGGTTGAGGTGGTTTTATGATGTCTATTTTTTGTACGAACTATGCTGTTTTGCTGGCACTTGTTTCACAGCTTTATGTAAGGCCGCTTTTCATTTCTTTAAGGATTATGAGTATTGCTACAGTGTCGTTGTACAAACAGGACAGCACACATGAAAATTTCATCAGAACTTAAAGGATATGTGCTAAATGCTAGGAGTCAACAATGAAAATGCACTCATTGCAAGCATTCTTTTTTTTTTCAAAATTCTTTATTTAGTTTTTCAAGTCATAAGAATACAGACTAAGGAAAACAATGATAATGTACATTGGGTACAGAATTGCAGGTACACAGAATCGATTCACAGAAAAATGTCTAACTTATTTACAACTGTACAAAGGTGCCATATGCTTTATTTTCAAGGTGAATCAGTAAGTTTACAATAATGTGGGTATTTTTTACATTCTTGAAAAAGAGTTTCAACTCGAAAGCTTGAAGTAATAAACCTTCTTTTACATGAATGTTCGTGGTTATTTTCAGTGTCACCTATGTATTAGAAATGTGACTGTGTGTAAAGACCCAAGTCCTTTTGATAAAGAGGATGGGTTATGCTAGTAGTAAGTTAAAGGTCTGTTCCCATCTTTCTAGTTTCTTCAGTGTATCACTCTTTGTGTCAATTACCCATTTGTAGGCCAGTAGATGTCTAATTGCCATTGTTTTGAAATCATTCCAGTTTATTTTGACCACTTGGAACAGAACAGAAAAATACCACAAAGATCAGGAACTGTTATAATCTCCAAATTTTCAGCTTAAGTCCATTTATTCAGTGACAAATAAACACGTAGCAGCAAATAGCAAACATTCTCCCTTGTATAAAACAACACATAGTAGAATAATCATTATTAATTAATTATTATTCCAGTTTATGTTGAGTCTGACCCCCCATTTGGAAGCAATTTATAGTTTTATTAATAGAAATAATGTGATACAAATGTTTGATTTGTTTTTGGGTATATCTGAAGGTAAGATGTGAAGGAGTGTGAACTCCCAAGTAAGTGTTGTTTTTTCATAACATTGTTTTTGTAGTTGGATTTTTAGTGAGTTCCATAATTTAAATACCCTTTTACAACTCCAAAACATATGGATTAGATCTGCTTCCTGTGAGTCACAATATGGACAGTAAGTTTATTTATATGAGCTGAATTTGTGTAATTCTAGGGGAGTAAGGTAAGCATTATTGCTAATCATGAGTTGAGTGTATATTAGTTTTTTCAGAAGTATTGCTTTAAGCGTTAGGGTTAAGGCTTTGTTTAATTGTTCAGTTATTAATGCATTATTTTTTCACCAGTAGCTAGTGAGGAGTGTGGTGTCCTGGAATTTAATCTCTGATATTAATTTATGTGTGTTGGATATCATTTTCCCACTGGTTAGCATTATATTCCATATTGTTTCACACATGTTTATATCTGCCTCTTTTAATGTAGTGTTTTGAAGGTGTTTCTTTAATTTGTCTAAAGATAACTGTGTATGATTTTGGTAAGCTGAATTGAGATCTTAGCTCTTGTATAGTATAGTATAGTTACAGTAAGGATAAAGGTGCAAGCATTCTTAAACCTGGAAGAAGCTGACATTTGTGCAGTCACAGAAACCTGGTTCAAAGCTGTGGCAAGCACCCCAGCCATACCATGTTACTCATCCTGTCATTCATTCAGACCACAAACCGTGGCAGCAAAACAAAAGGAGGTGGAGTTGTGATATATAAAGGCATACACACCTCTAGGCTAGTCAAACAGTATGACACGCAGGAAATATTCCAGGTGCAGTTAACTGACAAAGACCTCCTATTCAAATCATAGCTAGCTACAGGCCTCCAACTCTGTTTCAAGATTCCCACTCCACCTATCTGGACCTCTTTGAATCTGTCAAGATTCTTCCCTTTGCCCTATCCTGGGTGACTTTAACTATCCAACTATAGATTGGAAGAAATACTCATGCCAAAACACAAATGCCCTGAGATTCCTTGATTTCAGCAATGCAAATGCCTTCGACCAGTTGGTTGACACCCCCGCAAGAGGCGAAATTATCTTGGACTTGGTATTAACCAATATGAGTAACCACTGCAGCAGTCCTACAGTATCAACATCCCTGGTAAGATCCAACCACAAAGCAGTCACTTTCAAAGTCACCATCTCCCCCGACCCCCCCCCAGCTTGGGTCAAACAAAAAAACTTCTCCACAGCTGATTACAACCTCTTGAGGGAAGGTATAAACAGCTTCACAGTCCCCTCCCCCTCCACAGGAACTGGCACATATGTCCAAACCTACACCAAAGTACTGTATCAGCATTTATATAGCTGCATGGAATCAGGAATACCAGACAGGACCAAATAATCCTCTTCAATGAAGAGTAAACGTGTCTGGTGGACATCTACAATAAATAAACACTATAATAAAAGGAAAAAATTGCTGTCCAGGACCAAGAAGGAGCAGGTGCCTAATTGGAATTAATCTTTCCTTAGCCGGAATAAGCAAATAAGAGCACTAGTGAAATCCTCCAAAGCAAACTTCGAGTCCAAACTGGCCACATCCACTAAAGACAGTCCTAAGGCTTTCTTCACATATGTCCGCAGTCTCATGGGAAGCACCCAGATCTGCTCAGAACTGGTGGCAAGGACACTACATACACAAACCCTGTAGATATAGCCAACCTGCTGGCAGACAGGTTCAGTGAAAACTTCACTCCTCTGTCCTCCCATCAGTAAAACATGACGTCCCCAGTACCTGCTCTCCTCCCATTATCTCTGGGGAGCAGGTCATCACTGCCCTTTCAAAGGCAAAAAATACAGCCTCCATGGGACCCTATAGCATCCCAACATGAACTCAGGCAGGAACTTGCAGTACCTTTAGGCACCATATTCAACCAAAGCCTGAGTACTGGCTTCATCTCAGCTGAGTGGTGGGGGACAGCTATTGTCATCCCTTTGCATAAAGGTGGAGCATCCACCAATCTAGGAAATTATAGACTCAGCAGCCTAACTAGCCTGATCTGCAAGGCCATGAAGCAGATTATCATGGACCTCATTAACAAGGACATTGGCAACCTCCAGACACTTGATCCCAGTTTGGATTTGTCAGGGGGAGCTCATGCCTGTTAAATTTGGTCGACTTTTTTCAGACAGTCACCAAGGCCATAGATGAGGGAACAAAAGTGCACACCACATACCATGACCTGGCCAAGGCCTTCAGTACCATTCTCCACTCAGGTATAATACATAAACTCTCTCAATTAGGCATAAATCCATATATTACCAGATGAGTAGCAAACTGGATAAATGATAGAATCCACCAAGTCAAAATAGGGGAAGCCACCTCAAGTAATAGACCCGTAACAAACTGTGTACCCCAGGGATCGGTCTTGGGGCCTCTGCTGTTTGGGATATACTTCTCAGAGGTGATGGCCAAATCTAGTGGGCTATGGTTGACAAAGTATACAGATGACTGCAAGCTGGGTGCTGTCATCAATTCCCCTAGTCATGTGGATATCCTCCAAGAGGGTCTCACCCAAACAAATGACTGGTGCCAGAAACATGGCCTCAAACCGAATGCCAAAAAATGCATCATCATACCTTTCAGGGAGAATGACATCCCCACAAATGATCACATTGATAAGGCACTAAGCATGCAATCAGTCATGAGGGACTTGGGCTTCTAGGCTGATAGCAAACTGACTTTTGACCACCATATTGTCTCCGTTGTACGAAAAGTTTTCTACATGGCCCACCTCATTATTAACGGTATCTCATCCAGGGATGAGGTGGTCATAACATCCCTGTATTGTTCCCTTATAAGACTCTTTATTGAGTACAATGCCCCCTTTCGGCATGTACCTCACAAAGCACATGCAGCAGCTATAGAGACTACAGAGGTTCATCACCTGGAGAATCGAGGGCCTCAAACCTCTACCCTACATGGATAGGCTGAAAGCCCTGTCCCTCTACTCAGTCTCTTACAGACTCCTCAGAGGAGACCTCTGTCTGGCATATAAAGCAATCTCAGACACTGCCCTGATGAGACTGCTGCATATCCGCAAGTCAAGTTCCACTCGGGTAACCTGCATGTGTGAACTCAACCTGGTCTGGGACATCAGTAGGACTTGCTCGAGGGACAGATTTGTGTCCCAAAGACTCCCCCTTTTGTGGAATAGACTCCCTCTTCATGTAAAGCAGAGTATCTCATTAAACCTTTTTAAGTGCAACCTGGATAACTGGATGGGGAACAGAAAGTACACCACTGGGATTTCACCTGTATCCCTGCTTGACAGTGGCATAGGGTGCTGACTTGTTGAAACATGAGCTAAATTCTTGGCTAGGCTTGTAAAGGCCTCAGGGTCAATAGCCTAGTAACTTCCTATGGTGTTTCCAAATAAAGACTCATAGCCATAAGTTCCCCCAGTATCAAAAATTCTTAGAAAAAATGCATCCATTTTCTCAACTCCTCAACCACATTCTTACCAATAACCACCTTTTCTTCATTCTAACATAACTTTAGACCAAATCACAATATTTGTACTGTACTAACAGCCTTCTCTAACAGTATTAATCATAGCAACAATGCTAGTATTATTGTATCTCTACTTTTCTTGGACCTATCCAAAGGTTTTGACACTGTGTGTTATAGTAAATGGTTTGTTAGCTAGCCTTCTGACCTACTCATTTCTCCTTCCTCCTGAGCTACCTTTCCAAAAGATCCCAATGATAAGCTAGCATCTCTACCTATTAACCAGTCTGTGGCGATGTTCCCCAACGCTCCATAGCAGGACCACTACTGTTTAATATATTTATCAATAGTTTACACACTGCCTCAAAACATGCTAACCTAGTTCAGTACACTGATGATGCAATCCTTATCTGCTCTGCACAAAATGCCATTCGCCTCCATCAGCTCACATAAGATTCATATTTCTCAGTAAAAAACTGGATTGCAAAATCAACCTAATACTCAACCTAAAAAAGATAGAACTTGTCCTTTTCACTTCTAATTGTTCTACTAAATGCAAAGCTAACTTTCAAGTCAGCAAATAACACAAATATTGAGGTAGTAGCCACTGCTAAATTACTAGGGGTTATAGTAGATGAAATTAGACTTTCAGGCTTCAGATCCAACAAGCAATCAAAAAAAAAACAAACATCAAATGTTTGTTCTGCTACATAGAAAGAAAGTCAATATCTGCATATCTGCTCTCCCTACACTTATGTATGCTTCTTCTGTTTTCACCAACCTCAATCCACCCTGACATCAAAACTAGAGCAGTGATATAATAAAGCAGCCAAATCTGCTTCCATCAAGCCATACTGTACATATCACTGTATTGCTTTCAAGCACCTTAATTGGCTTTAACTCCTCACCTACTTTCAACTATTGTTTGCACAGATTAGTTTTTCAGTCTAAAAATGTCATACCCTAAGCAATGTACTGTAACTCCTACCCTATGCAGTACACTGTAACTTGTACCCTATGCAGTACACTGTAACTTGTACCCTATAACTCGTATCCTACGCAGTACACTGTAACTCGTAACTTACTCAATACACTATAACTCCTCCCTACGCGGTGTACTATAACTCCTACCCTAAGCAATACACTGTAACTCATATCCTAAGCAGTACACTGTAATTCATATTCTACGCAGTACACTGTAACTCATACCCTATGCAGTATACTGTAACTCATACCCTACGCAGTACACTGTAACACGTACCCTACGCAGTACACTGTAAATCGTACCCTACGCAGTAGACTGCAACTCCTGCCCCAAGCAGTAGACTGCAACTCCTGCCCCAAGCAGTAGACTGCAACTCCTGCCCCAAGCAGTAGACTGCAACTCCTGCCCCAAGCAGTAGACTGCAACTCCTGCCCCAAGCAGTAGACTGCAACTCCTGCCCCAAGCAGTAGACTGCAACTCCTGCCCCAAGCAGTAGACTGCAACTCCTGCCCCAAGCAGTAGACTGCAACTCCTGCCCCAAGCAGTAGACTGCAACTCCTGCCCCAAGCAGTAGACTGCAACTCCTGCCCCAAGCAGTAGACTGCAACTCCTGCCCCAAGCAGTAGACTGCAACTCCTGCCCCAAGCAGTAGACTGCAACTCCTGCCCCAAGCAGTAGACTGCAACTCCTGCCCCAAGCAGTAGACTGCAACTCCTGCCCCAAGCAGTAGACTGCAACTCCTGCCCCAAGCAGCACCCAAGCAGTAGACGCAACTCCATTCCACCAGTAGAGCTGTCTGCTCTACCAACAAACCTCTCCTAACGATTCACAGTGCTGGAAGTGCTCTTTACTTCACTTGTATTTCAAAGTCCTGAAACTCGATTTCCCCTCCAGTCAGACTTTTCAATAGCATATGTTTCTTCAAAAATAAATTAAAACTGTTCCTACTTGACTCCTGGCTTATGCCATTGCTATTCCTCAGACTAAATTATTCCTATAGTACTACTCTTGTACATACACACACACACACACACACACACACACACACACACACACACACACACACACGTCAGTGACTTTCAATTCATCCTCATTTTTCTGCCTGTACTCTTCTTATTACAAAATGCATATAATTGTATCTGACCTAATGCACTACCACTGCTGATGGTTGATGCAAGAGAATACTTGCTTATTTCATAATTATTCTCTTTACTCATTGTCACTTTGTATGTAACACTGTTAATATTACCTGAGCATTCTGTATACAGTAGAGTATTACTGTAAATAGTTCTCATGGAACTTTATATGTAATGCTGCTAAATTTTTCCAGAATATACTGTATGTTTTGTGTGTACTAATATTTCTTCTCATGAAGCGCGTCTCCCTGGGCCTACAGTGAAAAGAGGCTTGTAAACAAATGGAACTAAATAAATTATATTAATGTTCTTCCTTCAGGTACAGTACATTAATGAAATTGTCATAAATCTCTGTTGCCCAGAAATGATATTTAACTAGTACTCACTAGCATCATGCGTTTCAGTATGTGAATCCACAAACTGTTTGGTTGTACAAAGGAAGTCAGCACTTGTTTACAAATACTGTGAAGATAAGCTCTCTAAACATGTCATCTGCATAAAATAATAAGTAAAACATTGACATTTATAAAGTAAACTAGAAGGCTACTGAAGGTACACTTGTTTATTAACAGGAACTAGTCTGCAGAGTGAGGGCTGACCAAATTAAAAAAAGTACATTTCAAAGTTCAAGAAAGAGCTTATCAATGTAATTGCCTAAATAGCACACAGCATGTAAGAAAGTACCACCACTCACAGAATGCATGGAACAAGTTTTCATTAGTAGTCAGGGCTTGTATCATTGATTGACTCAGTGAGACATTACAGAGAGATCGTACTCCTGACTTAAGTGCCAGTTAGAGTTTTTATGATTTCTTATGGAGCTGGTTTCAATAGTGATAATTTTGATAGTAATGATGTGACTTGATATGCATTGTATAATCTGTGATTATGTGAATAATGCCAGCTGCATTAGGTGAATAGGGTAGTGGATGTGTAACGTATGTCAGTATAGCTAGCTGAGGTTTTGTAAAGAACTATATATCAGTTGAATATAAAACTTATTTGTACATATGGTTGTATTAAAAATGTATTTGTAAAGCTGTTTGTGTTAAAAATTTATCAACGATGGGTCCAGCTGGACAGAAAAGACGTATACGTGTATGTCAGGCTGTATTGTTGTAACTGCTGAAATGTATATATTTTAAGAGCAGATACTGGAAGGGAAGGGGTTAAGCTCAGCACAGCTAACCTTAAGAAAAATAGGCTGAAATTAAATGACTTGGTTTAGGCCATAACAGTTCTCTCATATGTTTGAATGCAGCCAGAGATGCAGTGGCTATGACAAGCCTTTCTGCAGGAAGGGTAGAATTATTGGAATTATTTTATGATTTCCAGATGCTGTATCAAGCCTTGGCAAAGTTCTATGTGATGTCATTCTGTAGCCTGTACTGAAATTGGATTTAGATACTAGTAAGAGATGCATCAGTAGCACTCAGCACTGCAAAGACCACTCACCCACTTCATCTTGCCTTGCTTTAGTAAGTAACTTAACTAGGGAACAGTAATTCTTCAGTCAGTCAGGAAAATATAGCGAGATTAGTTAAATACTGCTTTTCTGTACCTGTCTGAATCTTTCCATCTGCGTTTTTATATTTTCTGTGAAGTGAAACTGGTGTTTATTGTAAATAAATATTCAGTATTTTCATGTTTTGTTTTATTATTAAATGTATCTAAACCTTTCATAGTGGCTGGTCTTTTACAAAATAGTTTAACCTTTGAGAATACTTGCATTTATTTGGTGGTACTGTGGCTTCATGCTCCTGAAAGTCATGCAGGTAGATTGAACATTACTAAGTATCATTGGGTACCCTGGTAGAGCCTTAGAGTAGCTGGCTTTGGGGTGTTCTGGTGGCAGTATCTACGGTATGGTCTGGGTGGAGGTAGCATAGTGGGTAAGCCTGTGCCAGCCTTTTCCATGTGTGTGTGCGTGTGTGTGTGCATGTGTGTGTGCGTGTGTGTGTGCGTGTGTGTGTGCGTGTGTGTGTGCGTGTGTGTGTGTGTGTGTGTGTGAGAGAAAATCAAATCTCAGAGTGTGTGTGTCAGCTATTGTGAACAGGGACACAAAGCACTGATTTCACACAGGTTTGAGGACTTGGCTCGGAACACCCAGCTGAGGACTCAACTCTGAGGTGCTTAGTGTGGAGTCTTATTTGGGGCCTGAAGAGGAAGTTCAGACCCAAGACTGGGAGTGTGAATTCTGTGTGTGCTCTTAAGGGCAATTGTACTTGATGCAGAGGGCTGCGTCTGAAAATACTGTGTGTCTATTTTTTTTCTCAGTGAATGTTCCCCATTGGTATCAGTGGCGAGGATTGAGGATCCTTGATCACTAGCTCAAAGGAAGGACATCATACAACCAAAGTTGTAACATCACACTAACTTAAATCATTTACTCTGTGGGCCACAAAACAGTATTTGCATTTAGTTGCATAGTGTGTTACTAACCAGCAGAAACAGAGTATTTACATGGTTCCTGAAGAAGTGATTTATGTGGCCCCTGATCAAACTTGTATCCTCTTATGGTGCAGTCATGGCCTTGAGTGGATGTTTTCTTCTGTAATAGGTTTTATTTTAATGGTATGTTTATACATTTTTATCTAATTTTACATTTTATGTTTTCCTTTGTCTATTAAACGTTTCACTAAATTATCCAATATTCTTTGTGCTATAGCTTCTTGACTGTTGTGTTAGTGTGCCATCAAATATGAATTGTGTAGTGTATATAGGACTCATTCTATTCTATTAATTTGGGTAGGGGCACTTTCGTCCTGCCTAGTCACCTTCTACATTCTTTTGCAGTTAGCATCCTACAAGCTTTTCCTAGTGTTCCTTTTCCTGTTAGGTGGTTCTTCACTGCTGGTGTCTTTATCCTGCTTATAGTAGAGTAACACTTTTTATACCAAATTAGAGCATTAGTACCTTCTTCCACTATTGCAGAATTTCTGAAAATAATTTGCCATACCCAGAAATGCATGCATAAATACACAGCAAGCATCCATCCAGGCTTGCATGCTATTTCCATTAATTTTACTTGTAAGCAAAATAATTTTTTTCTTAAACTGTTGATGATGAAGAAAAGTATCATCTTACATTTGCAATGCTTCTGTGTCAGCCTCTGTGTTTGCACATCCAAAGAACTAACTACATATAGTGGTAGATATAAAACACATATTAATCACTACTTTATTTGTAGATGACTTTTTTTATATGAGAAGACAGCTGTAATATTACACAAGGTTCCGGCTTTGAAATTAATAGGAATGATTTGGGATATAAAACTTACAGGTATACTAAATTATTAGTGTTTCCTGTTGGAACTTGGAGCTTAAATGGGTTGAGGATATGTCATTATAACTGTTAATTACATCAAGCCCACCTCATGGGACCTCATAGGTTCACTAGTAAGTATTAGGCAGTCGGTCTGCAGACTATTTCAAGCCTAGCCAAAGAACCTTATTTGTAATTTCCATCTAGCCTCAAGACAAATCGTGAGAATTTGAGGCAGCCCATTTAGTTATCTAGGTTTACCTTGAAGGCTGCAAGGGTACTACTATACTTGACATGTAGTGGAAGTTTGTTTGCAAAACATTTTCATGAAGATTTAATTGCAAGCTTATCACATGTTATATTCTTGCAAACAAATTGCTACCGTAAGGCAAATTTTGAGAGACAGTCCTCAGAATAATTTGACCCTTTAATTGTCCAACCAAATTTGGAAGAAGATACAGAAGATAGGGAGAATGGATATTACAGTTGTTTGTAGCTCAGAGACTGAAATAAATATGGGAATGGTGATTTCAGTAAACATCCATTTTTCTGTGGTCTCAGAACCTTTTACTTCAGGTTCTAAGATGGCCGCCAACCAGATAGCACACATTTCAGCTTGCTCCAACTTCTAACTACAAATTTAACCTCATCTAAGGCTACTGCTGCAGCAAAAAATCTACAAAAAAGCATCTCCTGTGAAATTAAAACTAATATCTTATCTGAGGGAAGCTTATTTTTAATCTCAGTGTAAAAATAAAAAATACATACCTTGAATCTGGGAGATGACTAAGCAGTGATTCCTGTACATGTGCTGGGGCCTGTATTTAGCAAGTAGCAGCTATAAAGAAGAAAAAACTTTCACACGACAAAGAAAAATGGATCAAATGGAAACACACATCTAAGACAAGATTATCTCAAATTGCTTCTCCTGAAAAAGAAACTATCACTAAGAGGCAGAAAACTACCAAATCACAAGCTGAAGCTGCAAAGCATCAAATGAAACCAAAACACGATCAATCTTTTGACATGGAGGAACTAAAAGCAGCCTTGATGCTTCTGAAAACAGAAATACAACCTTTCTCTTCAACACTTAGAGCATTTGGCAACAACTTAGATCAAATAATAACCAGACTGGATAAAAAACTAGGCTAGAATACTGAGTAATGAGACAAAGATACAAGAAATACAGAAAGCTGCTTCCATCACTGAAAACTCAGTTAAAGAAATGCAACAAAAACTGGTTGATCTTGAAGCTAGAGCAAGAAGAAGTAATCTATTGACCAGAGGCATCCCAGAAAGATAGAACAATCACAACTAACTAATGTGGCAAAATAAATCTTTGATCACCTTCTTGACAACAAAGAATTCTCAAATAATTGTTATTGAAAGAATACACCGAGCTCTGAGAAAATCTCAAACTCTGGATGCCCCCAGACAAATATATGCAAGGATTCTTAATGTTTCACATGCTCATGCAATAATTCAGGCTGCAAAAAAAAAAAAAAAAAAAAAAAAAAGAAAACACGTAGTATGGAATGGCTGCAAGATAACCTTTGCTCAGGATCTGCCTCTACAGTTAAAAAAGTTAAGACAAGTCCTTTCGCCTTACTGCACTTAGTAAGCAAAAATATGAGATTCCAAATGAAATATTCAGCAACTCTGTAATTTCAATATAATGGCTTAAATTATGCAGTAAAAAATAAGGAAGAAGCAAAAACATTTTTTCTCAAAGCCTTTAAAGAACTGCCATGAAGTAATGTGCTTTTACCTCAAAAGGATCCTAACACGATGTATAAATACTTCTATACATCTGTGCATGCTAAATTGACATAAATGACAAGGTAAAGTACTTAAATTACCTTTTTTCTATCTAAATCCATTGCTTTCCATTTGGGCTTTCTAATTCAGTTCAAACAGTATCTCCATGCCGTTCTGAATGAACTACAACACCCATAATCCTTTGAGACCATGACTCAGGAAGATTAAGCATAACTGAGGTCAAAGGGACAACTACCACATCCATCTAAGCCCAAATAATGCTGAAAACCCATGTTTTTAATTAAAAATGAAAATAAGGCTCTCACATTTTAGAAAACCTTTGAATTTGGAATTTCCTGATTAAGAAAGTGAAGAATCTCATGCAAATTGCATCCGGAAAGCCCAGAACTAAGCCTAACAGCTTCAACAATTATGTAGAAATGTAAATATATAGGTTCTTTTTTTTTTTTCTTTCCTGAATATATACAAGCTGGACTAAAAATAATCTTCTGGGTCAGAAGCTGAAGCAGCTGCATACAATAACTAGTTTTTATTAGGAAAGCAAATTTAGTAAAGGTTTGTTTTATCTACTGTTCACACGTTTTCTTTAGCTTTCAAATAAGTATGCATCAAAAATGTAATTATACCAACTTTCAACAGCAGTGACTATGAAAGACTTTTTGATACTGTTTTGTCTGATCACAAAGCTGAATCTTGATGCATATGTGCTTGATTCATATATAACACATGGATAATCAGGACTATAATTGTTCTTAGCTATACTTAACAGACCCAACAAGTAAAGAACTGCTGTACACTAAAAAGGACTGTATTTAAATTATAAAAATAAGGAACATGCAAACAGAGACTGATAACTATAATAAGTTAAATTCAGTTGTGCATGTAAGTATCTGATATGTGTGAACATAATGGAAAAGCTACGGTTAGCTTTGAATTGTAATATGTTTTTATTGCCTATTAAGTTAGATTTTTAAATCTCAGTTAAAAGCAGTTTTAAAAATGCTCAGCTTAATTATCTTTAATTGAAGTAAGGGTTAGAAATCATTATCTCTTACATATGCTTTAGTTGAGCAAGCTGTTATGTGTGGTGTTGTTTCTTGTTGCTGGGACTTAGATTGACAGAAATTTTACGTATTATAGTTGTTAATGTTCTTTTTAGCTCTCTTTCAGTTAGTAGGCTAGCGTGGATATGCAAGGGGGTTCTGAAAGGGAGTGATGCCACACTTAAATTCATACCATTGAACTGTATCAAAAATTCTAATAACTTTGAAAGGTCAATTTGTCCCTATATACTTCCATTAGTTCTGAAAGTCAGTATTCTGTGTATTGTAGCTTTTTGATGATTTCTGTGGATTCATGGAATGTAAAGGGCTTACAAAATAAGAAAAAGAAGAATCTATTAATGCGTTTAATTTTTAAATCTAAGGCAGAGATAACTTTCATTCAAGAAACACATATGTTGAAAGAACAGGGAGAGAAAGATACAAAAAAAAATGGGTGAAACATATTGTTGTTGCTGGTAACAGTAAAGCTTCTAGGGGAGTTGTTATAGTAGTTAAAAAAAAAAATATTTTGATTGCACTATAATGAAGGGTAGTTATGACCCAAATGGCAGATAGTGTTATTTTACTAGTGAACTGTCGCTGTTTAAAAAAAAAACTTTCTTAGTCTCCATGTTTGCATCAAGTAATCAATCTATATGAGATGTATCGAATATTAGAGAACTTATCTCTATATCATAGGTGGTGACTGGACTATGATAATTAATCCAGAACTTCATAGGACAAATAAGGATAATCCACCTGTTTCAGCTCACTACACTAATAGCTGAAATAATGGAAGATTTTAAGTTAGCTTACCCATTTGAAAACTATAGAAATAGTACAACTACAAGTAAATTCACTTATTATTCACCATACCACAAGTCTTGGTCTAGAATAGATATATTTTTTAATATCTGAAGTTCTATTAAATAATACAGTCACCTACAATAGTGAACCTAAAACAATATCAGATCATGCAAAAATAAACATTACAATAAAGTTGGGGAGCTGAATGCAAAGACTCCAAACAGGACATTAAATACTTACTTATTAAAGAATAAATACGTTTTGCAGGATATCATTGACATTCTCGCCCAAGCTAAAAATAACTTAGAAGTAACCGATATACCATACGACATTCAATGGCAAGCGACAAAAGCTACTATTAGGGGAATATTATTCAAAAAGCTGCTTTCTATAAAAATGAAACATGGAAAAGGTCAGGACAGTAGAATAAAAATTAAAAAACATAGTTAAAATTAGTTTAATCATTTGCTGGCACTTGAAAGTCAAATGGTTACACTACAGGGACAATTACGGGAAATAAAAACAACAACAGTTCTCAATCAGTGAAATTAAACTTCTTCACAAATATGCCGAATGGGCTCAATCACCCTAAAAAGTGCTGGAAAGAATCATAAACATAAAAAACCCTACCAAAATAAAGCAATTAAACTGTAATAACAAATCTCTAGATATGGACAAAGCAATTATAGCGGCCTTTGAAGAGATTTACCAAAACCTACATGGCCCTCATGACCAGTTTAATGAATCGTTATTTCATCAATTTACTGAAGTTTCAATTTCTAATGCTGAATGAAACAAATAAATAACCTCAAAGCTCCCTTAAATGTAGAGGAAATTATTGCTGTAGGTTGAAACCAGGCAAATCACCAGGGCCAGATGGTTATGTGGCGGAATTTTACAAGACTTTCAAAAAACAATTAGCTCCAATATTACTGAAAGTATACGAATACATCATAAAGTTTGGCATCAAAGACTTGTATATCAATAACTCAAAAACTATATTCATACGAAAACCCAAGTTGGAAGCATCAAATCCAAATAATTACAGGCCGATAGCTCTCATAAATATTGATATCAAAATGTTTTCTACAGTCCTAGCCAGTAGAATCAAAAAAATCCCTTTTATATCTTCTGAACAACTAGGTTTTATGAACAACAGACAAATATGACAATACACTCGCCATTGATTCAATCATTAGTTTAAAAGTGAATGATAAATGCCCTAGCTATGCAGTCTCAGTAGATGCAACCAAAGTTTTTGACAGGGTAAATTTTGATTTTCTTTTATTAAAGATACTCAAAAAATTTAGCATCCCTGTAGACTATATAAACATGGTGGTAGGACTTTATACAATAATGTCACAACAACACTATAAATAAAAAGCAATCAAAACCTATTCAAATTGTGAATGGTGGTACAAGGCAAGGATGCCCACTATCACCATATCTGTTCAATATATACATAGAACCTCTGCTTCTTAAAATATCACAAAGAACTTATCACCATCTTATGAATATTTCAAAAATCTGAATAAAGTATACAGTTTTTGCTGATGATTTAAACATCTATTTTGAACTCCCAGATACAGATTTAAATAATATATGAAACTCAATTGAAAATTTCTCAAAAATATCTAATTATGCCATTAACCCAAAAAAAAGTCATATTCCATCTGAATACTTTAGGACATAAAGGATTCTATTTCCCCAAAACTGAAATAAAAGTCAAATTTAATCTTAAATATCTGGGTATCATGTTCACTCACCCCCAATTGTGGTATGACTAAAAACAATTTGCTCAAAACCTGGACTACTATCACTGAGGACACTAAGAGATGGTTAAATCTCAAGCTATCTCAATCTAAGATTGCTATAGTTAAAATGAATATTCTTCCAAGATTATTGTTTCATTTTAGTGCTGTTAATCA
Source organism: Protopterus annectens (assembly GCF_019279795.1). Classification (NCBI taxonomy): domain Eukaryota; kingdom Metazoa; phylum Chordata; order Ceratodontiformes; family Protopteridae; genus Protopterus; species Protopterus annectens. Next base: position 892,077,368 of record NC_056730.1, on the reverse strand, counting down.
AAATATACCCAAAAACTACTTCTCCAAACTTGAAACACTACTAGGTACATTTATTTGGCATCCAAAAAATACAAGAATAAAATATTTTAGTTTAACGTTGCCAAAACAAAAAGAGGGGCTAGGTCTACCTGAATTCCAAACATACTGTAACATTATAAATGCTAGTCGAATTATACAAATAGAAAAATTTGAACCATTCAACAAAGCATGGTATCCACTATGGATTAAAATATATTACAGTCATCTAATCTCATGTAATTTAAATCCTAAGGCAGTACCCTTTTTGAATTCTAAGACGTTAAAAGTATTTTAAGGTCCACCCCATAATCATAGGAAACACACTAATATTTCAAAAGCTGGTAGCCTCCCTAAATCTTAAAGATACTTTGGTACTGGGACAACCAATACACCTTAACCCTAATATTAAACTAAATAATACTATGATAAACCTGACTCAGTACCCCAAAATCAAAACATCACCGTATGGGATCTCTAATCAAGTCAAAAGCCTTTCAATTGAATACATTAGGCAAATATTTAAAGTAAATAAGTTATAAAACCATAATCAACCAATTAACATACCTGATTAACACAATTACCATGAATGTTAAAATAGATAACCAAGACATGCAGCTATATCAAGAAGTTATTAACCTGTTACTTTTGAGATCTAAAATGTTATCAAATACCTATAGATTTATAGCAAAAAATAAATGTCAAGATGCACTTCTATGTTCAAAATTTTGGTAAGAGAAAAATAATATCACTGTTGAACAAAAATCTGCTGCAATTGAACTTACTTTGAAACTAACCCCTCTCAAAAAACTAATTTGCACCCAAATTTTGATTAATAACAATGCTTATCACACACGACTTTTTCTAAGTAAAATTAATCTGTCACACTCTCCTTATTGCACCATATGCCAAAACAGCATTGCAGACACACATCATATTTTTTTTGGAGCTGCAGGAATGTTTACAAATTAAGGTGTTCGTTAAGAGCCAAGTTGGAAAAAAAGGGATACATTAAATCTACCCTGTCTTAGGAAATGGCATGTATGCCTTACCAATTTTTCCTATGAAAATAAACACATCATAGTCACACAGTGCAATGATGAAATCATACATAGCCCAAAATTGGTTAGAAGTAAACTCACATGGGAAGAATTTAAAGGAATGGCTATAAAGTACTTATAAGCCAGTAAACTAATTACAAAAAGCCAAAAATAACTATCCTACTATCAGAAACATTGGAGAAAGCTTATAGAAATTGTAGGTCAAAACTGATTTAAGAACAAGGGACTACAACATCAGTATTATTGTATGTAAATAAGGGAAACTAAAGATATTTAGTATTGTAAAATGTTTACCCACAACAACAATGGGCAGGTCATGGTAATACATAAAAGATGAACATTCAAGGTGACATCAATGTATATAGTGTATATAGTTAGTACAAGATACAATGTAAGTTAGGTAGGCTAGAATGTCTTGATGCAAGGGTTTGTCAGATTTCAATATGTGGTATATTATCTGTGTGTAGTTTTCTGTATTATAGCTCAGTATGAACAGCTTGATTGTTAGTTAATTTTGCATATTGTTAGTTTAACACTGATGGTTCATGTTATATATCCTTTAATAGGATTACTGTAACTTGATATTCCGAGTACCTGTTTTTATATTTTTCTGTGATATTCTTTTCTTATATTAAAATAAGAAGAAAAATGCAATAAAAATATATTTGAAAAAAAAGTTTTACTTCACCATGTTGTTTAGCGCTAAATATGCTCCATTTATCTTATCTTCTAAAAAAATATAAACTGTTCACTGCGTGCTTTAATATCGGACGTAAGATATATTGTTACCAACTTCTGAGGTACCAGAACTTGTCACAAGTATCATCTTGCAGACAAGTCATGATGCATGTCGTGTTTTAAAGGACTTGTACATATGTCTGTTTGCTTATACTTTTAAGAGCTGGACATTAAAATGCGAACTATTTGTGTGTCTTCCTTCTGAAAGTCTTTCATTCTGCCTGTTAGCTACTTTAATTTATACCTACTGAGTGTAGAACAAGTTAATTCAAAGGTCAGTTTCCAGAGCTTTTTTATTTCTTATGTAATCTGATAAGTGTTTGCCTTGTGTCCTGATAGATTTTAGGCACTGTTTTAATAAGTTAAATACTAAGAATTTCTTCTGTTTTACAAGAAACTGGCATAGCTAAGCTAGAATGATATAAGCCGTCTAGATCTGACTTTAGTTTAATAGTTGCTGCATTATATGATTCTTCAGAAATCAGGGGTGGTAGTTTTAACAGGTAACTTGTGTAATTGTCATGCTTTGTGTGCACATGCAAACAAATGAGTTTGTTTTCCTGAAGTACAAGTTCTTTAAAGTGATGTGTATACATCATTGACGATATTTGTATTCCTCCAGTGAGATATTTTGATTTAGTTTAGCCATTGTTTTCCAATATACAGACAATTTCTTCTGGCCATCTTATTTTAGGTAGAGATTTGAACATTATTTTTCCCCTGGATACTGTTGGCACCAGAAGAACAAGCAACAAAAAGATCAGTTTTGTATTTTACTTAATTCAGTGGGTTTAATGGAGGTGACTGCATTTTCCAATTTATCTGTGCTGTTCTAGTAAGTAATAGTAACACGAGTGCTACTAAAATGTCATTTAATGGCTTTTGAGATCTTTCATCCACTCTAATAATATTTGCTAATGTACATGCCATTCATTTTGTCATCTTAGTTGATCTTAATTTAAAGGTGAAGCAGCCCCCTACTAGGCCATGGGTAATTTCAGTGATCATTAGCTTTAAAAAAGGTTGAGTAATTTGTCACTGCAAAATCTACTTACTGACCAGAATGCGTGAAACAGATGATGGAAGGTATTCAGTAAGTTCGGTGTATGGTTCCCTTAAACAAGGTTATGCAGCATCCTCTTCTCCTATTAATCTGTATTAATCATTTGGCAGGACTACTGTAAATGCCTTTATGTGAATGTTAAATAGGTACTCAATGTTAAGGAATTTTTGAAATAAGTAAAATGGTAAATTTCAACTTCAGGTTTGAGATTTATGCACAAGGGGTAAATACTTTAAATCATTAGATGTTTCTGCTAGAAATGTTTAGAATAAAGTATATTCATGTTAAGAATATGGCAGGTTGACATATGTAAACAGACATGGTACTTTAAATATGCAATTGTGTTTTTCAATTTTAGCTATAATCTTATTTTTTAAATCCTTTACAAAGCATTAAATAATACAAATAGTTAAAAAAAACCCTTGTAATAAGGCCTCTTACCTTATATGCGTTTGAGGCTTGACTGGTATATTTTGAAATTAATTTTTATAGGATGTATTTTAAATACAGAAAAGCACCCTTTGTACTACTTGCGACCTGTAATTCTGGAAAGCACAGTTTACAATATTTACTTCTGTAATCAGATTTCATAGAATAAGGCATATTACTACAGATTGTCTCCACCTTGATTAGATAGACTTTGTGCTAATTGAAGTACAGTGAATGTTTTGAATAAAATTTATACAAGTTAAAATAAATAATTTAAAATAATGTCTTAGAATTTATTTCACTTTTTTTTTTCTACATGCTGAAAATTGTAAATTCAGTTGAGAATTTCTGTCACTGTGCTTGGACATATTGGGTTGTCTGAGTTTTAAGTGGTTTATTATGAGGACTGTTATATACATGTTATTAACAGAGGTTGTATTTCTACAAACATGCAATGTTTATAGGGGAACTAGGCAAGATTGTTCATTGTCATTACACCTGTTTGTAATTGTACCTGTGGTTTAGACATAAAAGCAATACCAATGTAAGTGATAGAGGATGAAATTAAAGTTTTATTTTCACTAGTGAGTTCTTTTGTGCACAACTTATCTTTTAAACTTGGTTAAACACAACATTAATAATAATCAGTTTGTCATAGCTTTTGGTTATAGTATTAGCAGTGCAAAGTCAACATGTTTAAATTGTACATTTGCTCCTAATTGTGATGAATTTAAGATAAATTATATTGGAATGACTCTTACTTATTTTAGTCTTAATATCAAGAAGGGTGACTAGGAAAATGTAAAGGATGGGGTAGAGGGTTTCACATTATTTTGTAGCATCAAATAAATGTTTGATACAAGAGCATTTTTGTATGGTATAAAAATGTTTTAGTTGCTAAATTTTTTTTCTCTCTAAATGTTTGTGCATTTCTCAAATATTAAGAAAGCAGTTTAAACTTGCATGCACATTTGTAGGGTATAATTTCTGCTGCACATTTGTAGGGTATAGTTTCTGCTGAAAACACTAGAGGCCAGCATAAGTAGTCCAATACTTTATTATAGTCACTTCAAAAAGGACATAAAAATGCCCAAATAAATCAAAGATCATCCAAATTCAAACCGGTTTCGGCAAATGCCTTCTTCAGTGAAAAATAGTACAGTCAGTAAGCAAAAGTCATCATGAATATTTATATAATGTCCCAGCCAATGGCAGACAATAGTATGGTCCATACCCCCCTTTTTATAATTATCAAAATGTACTGCTAGAGTTATGCACATAAGCATAAGTGGTATTAGAAACCACATTAATAATACATTTCCAAATAATATTTATGTATGTATATGAATGTAATTTTAATTTGGTGATGTTTAATATCAATACCAATTTGACCTAACAATATGTTTAATGTATTGAAGTTGGTTAATAGTTGTGAGCTGCTACAGATAAATTTGTTAATAAACACAAATTGGATCAGTAGTTGGCTAGTTAAAAAAATATTAACTTACATGTTCATGGTATAAATTATTACCATCATACAAAACAATACAACTGGACAAAATGATATATCCGAAGTAGTTAAACATGCTGGCCAACCAACATAGTGTAAACTAAATAATGTATTCATATAGATAATCAAATATACTATATGAAGGATTCATCCATATGAGCCCAGTTATTAAATAACAATATACCAATAAAACACAAAAAACTAAATAAGTGTATAACAACATACTTATCATAAATGGTCATTAAGACCCGGTGGAAACAGGGCAACCATTTGGCTTACTTTCCATTAGGGTCCAGGACTCTCTATGTTCTACATATGGACATTTAAATATTTCTTTGTGTATTTTGTGATATGGTAAAAACGTTTTTTCTGTATGTATTTATATTATGTGAAGTGTATGATTACGAGTCGTTTGGGCTATACATTGGGCTCTGTGAGTGTTTTAAATACTATTGCGATCTTGTGCACAATACTAAAGCATTTTCTTAAATTACAATATTATGTGAAATATGCATAACATATTTGCTTATGGTCTAGTGGCATTCTGGTTTGGGTTCTCCCTTCAGGATGACTGTGTTTAATGTATAAGATATTGTTCCGAGGCTTAGGTTAAATAGCACAGAAAAAATATATATAGGATAATATTTTAATCCCACTCACTTTATTCACTTCAATTATTCAATTTTGTATAGGTAAACATATCTGAATTTCTTTAGGTTGGTCAATTAGGTCAGATTCTTACTTGAGCTATATAGATTTATAGACCTGTGTGGGGTATAGTGTTGTTATTGGGGTGCTTTTTTAAACTATTGGCCTCATCTGGATTTAGGCCTTTATAAGGCTTCATCACTTAAATTGGTTATATAGCTAGTTGGTTACTAATTCTGGGACCTATATTCCAAATGTAAAAATATATAATAGTTCCTTAGGTGCGTTGTTTTGTGTTTTATATTATGAATGTACCAAGCATACATTAGATATGGATAGCATTATATTATTATTATGCCATCTCAGTCACTTAACGAAAGAGTGCTTTTTATACTAACTATTGTTCTGTATATCATATTCCTTATTTTTCAGTGTTAGGTAATTTATATTTTGTTGATTAATATTCTATTTATTACAATAGATACAATAGGGACATATATATGGGCTAATATCTATTCATGTTATATGGATAGGAAGGAGAATTTGTCCCCATTTGTCCCATTGGCTTTACTGATTTACATTGATCACAGGACTAATTAAACTGTAAGCCAAGTGTGTCAGGTGCTCTATTGCTCTTGAATATCAGGATTGAGTTATAGAAGAGGTGTATGCATGTTTAATTATACATTATTACGATATATGTCATACCAGCATTATCAGTGGTACTGGTTTGGACTGTCTTATATGTAATAGATCTATTTATTAGTGGCTGCTGGCGATATATTATTGCCAATAATCTGAATATATACTGTTGGTATTCCATTGGCTTTTTTCTGGTTCTGCCCCTAGTCTCACATTTTATATCTTTTTCAGAGATTCTTCCACCTGGTCTATTGTGGTATATATTTTTTTGGACAACCTGCCCATGATTATCAATCACTTATAATATTCTCTTTAGGATGGATTTGGATAATATTTTGGATGGGTTGTGTGCTGATCGGGACGACATCAAGGTTTTTGGAGTAGACCAAGTCTCAAGCAACAACCAAGGTCAACAGAATGTTAACATATCTGATGGTTGTGAACTGGCTTTTCAAAGTTTGGAAAAGGGCCTTAAGGGGCTAAGAGCAAATATATGGCATCTCAGATTATTTAGGGCCTATTTGCATAAACGTATGGCCCCTAGAGGCCTTCACATTAGGCTCCGACCGTTAGTCAGCAGATCTGAACAGAGGCTGACCAATGAATGGAACCAGGCGTTACAAGATGGTTCTATGACTTTTGTAAAAATCTTGGCTTCCTACTATGAAAGGATTATTGATACAAACATATCAGAAGTTAAAGATTTGAGTGCAGAGTGTAAGAAATTTCATTCCGCGACCAATTATCAAAATTTGGTGGTCAGGTTGTCCAAAGAACTAACCACATATGACAAAATGACGAGGGATAGGAAGATCAAAAAATTTAATCGGGATGTCATGGACTATAGTAAAGGACATCCTTTTGAAATTAAAAGATCAGTGAGATTTCAGGATCTTGTTCCTGGAATAACTAGGGGCAGGACCAGAAAAAGACCAAGATCTATACTAAAACATAGTGACAAGTCTTATACCAGTACTTCGGGGGAGGAGTCCTCGTACACCGATAGTGAGGGTGCACCCTTGGTTGACTCACCTATGAAGAAAAAAAACAACATCAATATCCCTTTAGAAGGGGCAGAAAATATAAAGGGGGGGGCGGAAACACACCAATCGGAATAGGTACAGAATCCATGGAAGGATTGATTCAAACTTTACTGAAACAATAGTAACCAACTGTAACAATGTTTTAAACCTATCTGATACTGTGCTAATTGATGACCAACAGAAACTACTTAATAAAGGATTGGGATTTGTACCGTTTTTTTTCTGATCAATATAAAACTGCATTAGATGTTTTGGATTTCTGTCGCTGTCTTAACCTAAAAATATTTTTTTCGGATCAGAATACAGCAAATTCTCAAAGATCTGCTGAATTTAGATTCCATCAATCACTTTTTCAACCACCAATGAATAAAAATGTAGCAATCTTTCAACAAGCTGTATTAAGAGACTTACATTTTCCACATTTTGAATCTCATATTTCACAGGATAATATTAATATGTCTGAGAAAAAAGCTCTAACTGAACATAAAGAAAATCACAACATTGCTATACTCCCAGCTGATAAGGGAGGGGCAGTGGTTATTTTAAATATGGATTTTTATATCCAGGAAGGACTCAAACAATTATCAGATTCTAGATGCTACATGTATATGGCAATTGACCCTACACCAAAATTCAAAAAAGAGATTGATACATTTCTTGATTCAGCAGTGGAAGAGGGCATTATAACACTTAACACAGCTCAACATCTCGATTACTAACCCTCCAGGCAGGCCCATAGTATCAGGTAATGGCTCACTCACTGGACCACTCTGTGTTCCTAACCCAACAACTTAAACCATTACTAAAACAGGTCAGGGCTAGGATACAAGACACCACACAATTTTTACAAATCATACAGGACACACAACTAGAACCTCATTGGTTAATGTGCACACTCGATGTTAAATCCCTATACACGAGCATACCACACTGGGCTGGGTTACAGGCTTTGCAGTATTGGTTGGAGAAGGCTGAACTGTACCCACCGGGTTTCAATACACTTATTATCTGTATGTCCGAGCATGTGCTTAATAAAAATGCCTTTTACTTCCAAGGAGAGTGCTATTGGCAACTACAAAGTACGGCCATGGGGGCATCTTCTGCCCCCATATATGCTGATCTTTTTATGGCTTACCTTGAGGAATGCCTTATCTATATAACCCACTGCACAATATTTATATGGTTGAGATTGATATCTGGCGGAGATATCTGGATGATTGTTGCATGCTGTGGCGTGCTGATCCATCATATTTACATGAATTTGTGGAATATCTTAACAGTAACATCTGGGGAATTGAGTTTACTGTTACATTCCACCTCCACAGTATTAACTTTCTGGATGTTACTGTATATCGGAATGATGACCATACTTTAAGTACCAAAATTCATCGTAAAATTTAATACATTACTTCCTGCATCTAGTATGCATCCACGCCACACCATCCATAATATCCCCAAATCTCAATTTCTGAGAATCAAACGTATTAGCTCTTCAATTACTGATTATGAAGATGCTAAGGTTGATCTGGAAAATAGATTTTTGGAGAGGGGGTATCGCACATTTGATATTGTATCCGCTAGTGCATGGTCGGACAAACAGAATAGGAACACATTGCTTGAGTATAGGGACCGCACACGTAATTCACAGGATACTACTTTAAGGTTTGTTACTACATTTGGCAGGAACCATCAGGTGGTAAGAAATATTTTAAATGATAATTGGAATATTCTGTTGGTTAATGATTATCTCCGGGAGATCTTTGGTAAAAAATATCAATTCTCATATAGGAGAGGTAGAACCTTGGGATCCCTGTTTTCCCACTATAAACAGAGGGAAAGTGGAGGGGCCAAATATAAACAACTGACAATAACAGGAATTAACTTTTGGGAACTTTCCCTTGTGGCCATTGTTCTTCGTGTAACCAGGTGAATAAGTTGAAGCAATTTACCAGTGTTAATACTAGTAAAGTTTACAATCTTAGGATATTTGGTAATTGCTCAAGCAGCTGGGTTATATATTTGGCCACATGTCAGTGTTCCGCCTTCTATGTAGGAAAAACCTCACGTTCACTCAAAATAAGAATAGGGGAACATCAGAGTGACATTCGTAATAAGAAACCCATGAATGCTCTTTACCAACACACCACTAAACACCCCACAGCGAAGTTTATGTTCACTGTTATTGACAGAATCACTGGTAACAGGAATAATCAACAGGGATGGCAAAACATACTTAGCCACAAAGAAAAATATTGGATTATCCATCTTGGAGCCTTGTTTCCACCGGGTCTTAATGACCATTTATGATAAGTATGTTGTTATATACTTATTTAGTTTTTTGTGTTTTATTGGTATGTTGTTATTTAATAACTGGGCTCATATGGATGAATCCTTCATATAGTATATTTGATTATCTATATGAATACATTATTTAGTTTACACTATGTTGGTTGGCCAGCATGTTTAACTACTTCGGATATATCATTTTGTCCAGTTGTATTGTTTTGTATGATGGTAATAATTTATACCATGAACATGTAAGTTAATAGTTTTTTAACTAGCCAACTACTGATCAGTTTTTGTTTATTAACAAATTTATCTGTAGCAGTTCACAACTATTAACCAACTTCAGTACATTAAACATATTGTTAGGTCAAATTGGTATTGATATTAAACATCACCAAATTAAAATAACATTCATATACATACATAAATATTATTTGGAAATGTATTATTAATGTGATTTCTAATACCACTTATGCTTATGTGCATAGTTCTAGCAGTACATTTTGATAATTATAAAAAGGGGGGTATGGACCATACTATGGTCTGCCATTGGCTGGGGCATTATATAAATATTCATGATGTCTTTTGCTTACTGACTCTACTATTTTTCACTGAAGAAGGCATTTGCCGAAACTGGTTTGAATTTGGATGATCTTTGATTTATTTGGGCATTTTTATGTCCTTTTTGAAGTGACTATAATAAAGTATTGGACTACTTATGCTGGCCTCTAGTGTTTTCTTCATTCAAGTTTGGCCGAGCATGCTGTATGAGCGAGGTGTGTTGTTCTGGTTTATAGTTTCTGCTGAACCAAAGTTATCAGTTACACACCCCTGCCAAAGCAAAGACCATGAATTGCAGTGCCAGAGTTTATCAGTTTGATGCTGCACTGTACTGGGCCTTTACATCTGACAGCTGTTCAGTTCCAGGGGTGGCCCGTGCTATTGGACTGCCGGACTACAGCCCCGCCAGCTGTAAAAAAGAAAGAAAAGAAAGAAAATGATCGCAAGTAGCAGACCTTCGCGCATGCATACTAGCAGCATTTCTGATATCCGGACTGCTGTTGAGACAATCTGGAGCATGCACAGACTGTCTCAGCAGCAGTCCAGATTGAGAAGCATTCAAGTGCAGAGATCCCAGAAGTCTATGCAGTTGTAACTGGAAAGGGATCAGACTCAGACTGCAACATCAGCAGGCTGGGAGTCTCATCAGGGGAAGAACATCTCAAAGGCTTGTAGTGCTCCAACAGCTGTGGATTTAATGCACCAACAGACAAAGCTGTAGAAGGATTTAGTGCTGCAATGGACCTATCCCAGGTAGTGTGTGTGTGTGTGTGTGTGTCAACAGACAAAGCTGTAGAAGGATTTAGTGCTGCAATGGACCTATCCCAGGTAGTGTGTGTGTGTGTGTGTGTGTGTGTGTGTGTGTGTGTGTGTGTGTGTGTGTGTGTGTGTGAATGCCCCAGGTGCTACATGGTGGTGGGTAGAAAATAAGGCTTGAACCCTGTACCTTGGGCCCAGGTGGCAAGAGCCTGAATTCCCTACACCATCATTTGTAGAAATGTTGCAGATTTTTCCCTCATACTTGTTCTGTTCCTCATAAAATCTGTGGTTTCTGTATTTTTGTGTCCTTGCAAAGCCAAGCGCATTGGTGCAGTGGTAGCATTGTTGCCTGACAGTTACATGCTCTCTGGTTTGATTTTTGGCTGGGGTGCCTTACCTTCTGTGTGGAGTCTGTATGCCCTCCCTGTTTTCGTGTCCTCCTATCTTACAAAGACATGTGTCTGTCTGGAGTGTTTCTCCCTGGGCCTCTGCTAAAAATTAGCTTTTGTTCCAAGTCAGACTTTCCTGGTTAACAAATGTTAAAAATGTCACGCATTTGAATATCAGACTTCATATTCTTCAGAAAGTGCATGGTAACACAAAAACTTTTATTCTAGCAATTTTCTAAGTGTATAAGATGGGTATTTGAAATGTGTCCCTATTTTTGGGACTGTATTCCCCCATTATTGGCTTCATCCAGGTTTTGTGCTAAGGTTGAGAGCTATGGTAAGAACTGAATATGTTTGGGGGCTATATTCCCCCATTACTGGCTTTGTCCATGTGTTTTTTGCTAAGAGGTTGAGAGCTATGGTGTGAACTGAATTCACTGAATGTTTGGGGACTGTATTCACCCATTATTGGCTTTGTTTAGGTGTTTTGTGCTAAGAGGTTGACAGCTGTGCTATGGTGAGAACTGAATTCACTAAATGGTATCCCTTTAAGTTTCTGTCTTCCTCTTTCACAAAACAGCTGATTTGGCATAGTGGTATGTTGCTCTGACTGTTTTGCACAGGGTCCCCTGGGTTCAAGACGTGGCAATAAAATGTATGGTGGTAACACAGCATTTTATTCTAGCAACTTTCCAACATTATACAAGCAATGTTTAAAATGTGTCCCTGGTTTTTGGCCTTTTGCCCCCCCCCCAATAAATTTTGGCTATTTCCAGATTTCTTGTGCTGCAAAGTTCAGAGATACAGCTGAGTGTTGAGTAGATTTTACAAGGAGCTGAGAGCTGCAGGGGAACAAAAGTTTAGTGCTGCTTATGCAAAGTCTGTTTGCATTGTTAATAGCACAACAGGTAGTGTACTTGCTTTTAATGCAGAAGGCTGTGGGTTCTACTCCCACAGTAGGCAGATGCATTGCTAATACTGTACTGTGCTGTAAAAGGGGTGGATGCTGCAGTCCTTTTTGGCAAAGATACCTTGTAACTATGAACCTGTTATCAGTTTGCTATCCATTTCCTATTGCGGTATTACTAGCTTATCATATTTTTAATGCATGCAACATAGGCAATTTATTCTTCAAGGGCAACAGGCACTTTATTTGTAGATGAAACAATGACATGTAAAGTAGCAACCTCTTTATTAGTTACAGATTTCTTTAATGTGGATTTTACTACTTCAGAGATTGTGGATATTTACTGATACTGATGGACTATAGAAGGTTAAGTAGACTTTTTATGATGGAAATGTTCTGAATTGGACAGTTTTTTCATTGGTGTATGAATTTTGTTTCATTGTTTATTGGAAAAATGTTCAAAACAATAAATTTAAAATGCCCTCTAACAACTATACTGTATTGTACAAGGAATATAATGTAATACAGTCAGGAAGGTGTATCAAAGAGCATGTGTATGTGCATGCTATGATTTTGAAAACAGCCCAGAGTTAATCTTCATCTGCCACTGGCAAAATGTATTTTCTTTGAATGTGGGTTTCAATGCATGTGAGTTTCAAGGTCAGAGAAGTTTAATGCTAAGTCTATTTTCATTGTGAGACTGCATTGCTTTGTTTAACAGATATCTATTAGGGTTTGTGCTGTAAAATGTAAAATAAAACTTTCAAATGAAATCTAAATCATCGCAGAAGTAAAGCAGTATGCACATTACAGTGTTTATGGTAAATGGGGCAAAATAACCAAGGAATGGGACACTGGAATGGCTGCAGGGGGGAGGCTCCATTCGATCATGATTTTGTGTGTGGGGGGGGGGGGTAAGCAAACTCAGACAGCCCTGGTTGAACTATACCTCTCAGTTGTCCATATTTTTGCAGAATGAATAGATATTTGCTTCTTATTTTTGGTTTGTTCCTCATAAAATTTGTGGTTTTCTAGCAAATCATTTAGGAATGAAGTCACTAAATGACAGACATTGAGTTTCAGACACCATAACCTTCAGAAAAATGCATGCTAATGCAAGACCTGTTATTCTATCAACTGTCTTAAATTTATACAAGAGCAATTTTTGGTAGTGTTTGTATGCTCCCCCAATATATTTGGCCTTGTCCAGATTTCCTGCATTAAGAGGTTGAGAGGTATGTGCAAATTGCTTTGTAGAATTAGGAATATCCAAACCTCTCCATTGTCCCCAATTTTGGCTCAAAATGTTGCTCTCCCCTAATAATACCTCCTCAAAATGGCAATTTTGGAAGAAAACGTGGAGGGTTTACAATTATATATAACTGTAATGATCAGAGTTATAGATTACTTTTATTTCAGAAATGCATGTAGATGCTCTTATTTTGTTAGCTGCTCAAGTTAACAGTGTTAATATTAAAAAGGTCTCCCTTTTTTGACAGGTTCCCAGCTGTATTGTGTGGCAACTTTATATTTTTACATCACATTTTTGGTCTGTTTTTCATAAAATTGTGGTTTTCTGGCAAATTAGTGGCAAGTCATTAAAGATTAAAGTTAGAAAATAATGGCAGACATTTGAGTTTCAGATTTCATACTCTTCAGAAAATTCGTACTAATGCAAGACCTACTACTGTTCTATTATTTAAGTTAATAAGAGCAATATTTAAAAATTGTCCTTATTTTTGGGCCTGTGTCCCACTTTTAGTTCTATGTATGGCTTTGTCCAGTTTTCTTGCTCTGAAGTTGAGCGGTATGAGTGTCAGAGCCATCACCGTCAGCCAGAGATATTTCAAATTGTGACATACTTGTTGTACCCCAATCCCCATTGTAGTGGCTCTGGATGTGTCCAAGGAGCGCAAGGAGCAGTTATGCAGTGTAAGTGTGCAGAGTATTCCCCCATCCAAGGTAGACCACAAGTACGACTGTGGCTTTTAATCTGTCCTTGATTTTGCAGAATGTTCTGGTTTTCTGTCATATTTTTATACTGTTGATTTATGTTTCTTATTATTCAGGAAATGCATGCTGTCACAGTGCCCTGTTGCTCTGTTTAAGTAGCAATGATTTAATGACCATCAGGTAAGCTTGTCAGAGAATGTAAGATACAAGAAAGCTTTAATAAGCATACTGTTAAAGAATTACCAGCATTGAAAGCCTTTTCGTTGTTGCCATGCCGAGAATATTTACATAACTAGATAATGTATAAGCCTTGGTTATTGAAATGCATATGACAGTATTTGTAATAAAAGGACAGGGTTACAGTATTTTCAGAAGTTCATTACATTTGTTGGAGACTTGCAGTCATCTTTTGTTGGAGACTTGCAGTCATCTTTGCTGGCTTACCCGGAAACTAAACAGAATGCCAATCTATCATGTGTGGTCCATAACTTGTGCAGTAATCCTTTAAGCAATTTATCTTGAGCTTGTTTCTTGTTTGCTGTTCATTTTTTACTTTGATCATGTCTTCCCCATGAAACAAGTAGATAGTTGTCAGGCAGAATCCTTTAAGCAATTTATCTTGAGCTTGTTTCTTGTTTGCTGTTCATTTTTTACTTTGATCATGTCTTCCCCATGAAACAAGTAGATAGTTGTGTCAGGCAGCAGGTCTTTTTTGAATAAGAAATATTTACAAGTGGGGGTATCACAGAGATTGCTACTTTCAACATGTTACTTGGTAATTTTATAAAGCTGAATATAAATTATAATTAGAACTGCAGTGCAAGGAGTAGTGGTTTGAGATGAGTGCTGCTTGTTTTTTATACTTGATTTTGACTGGCATTCCAGTAATGTATTTAAAAAGTAATTTATTTTTTCATGCCTCACAACCTGTTTCCATCTGGATATATTAAGTAAGTTGTCATGTAGCCAATGCATTGAATTTTTTTTTCTTCTACACTTCATTTTGTCTTGATTGGACTCTTTTTCAGCATAGCTCCACCCCCTTCCCATTGGCCCCCCACCCATTCAGCTGTCTCCTGCAGCCCTCCTTTAATTTGAAGTCACCAGCCACCACTGTTCAGTTCATGGAATGAACCTTGGAAGTTTTTAATCTGTTGCAAGAAGTTGGCAATGGAAACCTCTTTAGTCTATATGATAGGAGTCTTAATGCGTCCTTTTAGAAAGACAATGTAAAACTTCATTCTTGATAGTTTGAGTTGATATTTGGTAAAGTTGAATCACAAGTTTTTTCTCATTCTTTTAAAGCCTGTTTCTAATACTGCAGATGTGAACCTTGCTGCTTTGCATTTAACTTATTAATAATGACGAGTGTAGATTAACACAATGGATTGATACTTGAGTTTGCATGGTATTCTACCTTTTGAAGGTATCATAGGCTCACAGGTGTTTGCTAGGCTAATGACCACAAGTGTCTTTTTAAGCCTAGCCTAATCATAAAAGATTAAAATATTGCTTTATTTAATTTTTAGCATTTACGTGTAGATGTCCATATAATCCTTCCTTACCTAAAATAATATGATTAAAATTCTAGAACAAAAGTTCAAAGGAACAAGCAGTAAATACTGTATTGCAAATTCTACAGCATTTCTAACTGCTTTTTGGGATTGTTCACATGAATAAAATATCCACTGTGCAACATGTCTTTAAAAACAGCGCACTTAAAGTGCCAGACTATTTTATATATTTGGACAACTTGCTCTCAAAACTTAATAAAAACAAAAATTAAAATGTCTGATTTTGGTATTTTAAAATTAACTGAAAACTGAAAATAATGTTGGTTATCTGAATACATGTCGTATTTAAACTTTCACATTTAAACAGTTTGTTGTTATGGTCCCTTACAGCAGGCAGTGGATCATTTAACTTAGATAAGATGATAAACCTGAAAGAATGATTGGTGTAGAACTTTATTACATGTTTCTTTATTACACTTTGAACATTTCCAGTATCAGTGTTGTAAACTTGCTCCCTGATTCTGTCTTAAAATGAGATATATTTTACGTAATTAACAGGAGTTACATGTTTTACACTGAGCTATAGGTAAAGCCATTGGTAATAAAAAGTCATGACTCAGAATCTGGATGAGCAATACTTCCTGTATTCTGTATGCACTTATATTGGTTGCAGTTATAATAATCTGAAATTTCCGTGATGTCAGGTAGTCATGGGTATAAAGCATGCAGCCGATGCCATTACATCAGTCTTTCTTTCCGTGCGGTGCCCGAAGCAGTTCCAAAGTGCCGGTCAACCAACTCCTGAAATTTTTGTTTTCGAGTTTCAGAACCGAAGTCTTCTACTAAAGCTAAGTACCCTGTTGGGGAAACTTTTTCTTGCTCTAAACCGATGTCAGTAAAAGTCAATAATTGTATTTCTTGTGGAAAGCAAATACCTTAAAAAGATTTTCATTCGTACTGTATTTCTTGCCTAGGCCCTGACCATGACGTACCTTGCTGTCAGTTTTGTGCCTTATTTAAACAACAAACTATTCGTCGTCTGTATATTTTTGCTTCTAAATATTTTGGTACTCAGTTCAATTATCCAGATATGTCTTCAGTAAGCCACCCAACTACCGGCATTCCGAAAAAACGCAAAGATAAAGACAGAGACAGGCTGCCTAGGTCCAAAGCTGCTGACGACATTTCTCCTAAGCTAGTTGCCAGTTCGCCAGTACTCAGTGAGGTGCTTTCACAGCCCCTGATACCTGATACTTCAGATTCACAGGCCTCTACTGAGACCCATTCAGAGTCCGGTATGCCGAGAGATGCTTCTACTGTGGAACCTGCGGATGTCTCTACCTTGGATGGATCTGGAGCCGTTGTGCAGGCACTGGCTTCTGAGGGTGTATTCAGGCCTACTGACTTGCATATTAAACTGACACCATCTTTTTCTTCAAGGCCTAAAACTCGAACCATGTCGAGGAAACCAACGCCCAGACCACATGGTCAGGCCTCTTTGCCTAAAAAACAAATGATAAGAATGGCTGAAGACCTTATTACTTTAACCAGGGGACGCCATCCTTCCCCCTCTAAGAGACCTAGGACTGAATTTGCTTGTGATACTTCTGACCAGGATTCTGAAATTTCTGTCTCCTCTGATGACCAGGATTTACCCTTATCTACCTATGAGGATTCTGATGCAGAGGACTCTATTCCCTCTGCTTCTCCCCCAGAGGATTTTTCTTTTGTTGAAACCTTGCATACTCTTAGGGAACATTTTCACTGGGAAAGCCAGGATTACTCTGATTCTAAAAAGAGGCTTAGAGATGTCTTACTCCTGCCCCAACACAGGTCTTTAGCTATCCCTCCTGTGCTGGACATTGTTGACGATGCCTTTTCAGAATCTAGCTTGGCCCCTGTCTCTTTACCTCCTGCTCCCAGAAAACCTGATAGATATTATAGGGTTCCTGATTCTCACAAGTTCCTTTTTAAAAATCCTACTGTGGATCCTGAGACCATTTCACAGGGACCCAAGGGCATTAAGGCTACTACTGCCAAAAATCCTACCCCCTCTGATAAGAGATTCCAGGGCCCTGGATAGATGGGGTAAGAAGGTATACACCTCTGCAACCTTGGCCATCAAGGGCCTTAAATTGCCAGTTTCATGTGTTATCAGCAGCTTATTATTGGATTGCTTAAACAGGAAATGATGTTGTTTCCTGATTGTGCTGAAAGTAAGGATTTAATGCATTCTGCTGAACAGGTTGGAAAACATACTTTGCAATGTGGTTTTGATTCACTAGAGGCATTTTGCAGGGCTGCAGTCACCGGGTCTGTACTTAGAAGGCATGCTTGGCTCAAGGAGCAATCTTTGCCAGATCATGTTAAAACTAAATTGCTGGATGCTCTTTTAAATCAGGACCGCCTGTTTGGCAACAAAGCATTAGAAGTTCTTAAAAAGATGGAGAAAAAAGCTAAATCTATGCAAACTGTTAAAGATTTCTTACAAGTGCAGCCTCTAAGATTTAGTAGGCATTGGCCCTCAAAAATTGGTCCTTTCCTGCCTCTTCCAGGCCTTCTCAGTTCAAACCCAGAACCAGCAGAACACCCAGGCTTCAGTCCCAGGGTACGCACAGGACTAAGCAGTGAGGGGTCTCCCACTTCCAAATCAGGGAGTAGTAAGACTCCCACCTATGGTAAGCCGTCTCAATGACTTAACTTTAAAACTTCCAAGCAATTCTCAACTGACTGCTCCTTTAGGGGGAAAGATTGCTCTGTCCTTCAGCTGGAAAAATCTATCAGTTTATGCCTTTCCTCCTCTGCCCCTCCTCTCCAAAGTGCTACTAAAGATCAAACAGGACAAACCAAGGATGATACTGTGTTTGCACCAGACTGGCCACGCCAACACTGGTACCCCCTCTTGCTCAGTGTGTCACAGCTAGCCCCATGGCACCTGCCTCAGACCCCTACCCTGCTGTCATGCTGTCACAGCAGGAGAGCCAGATTCTGCACCCCAGCTTCAAACCCTGAACCTGGTAGCCTGGCTAATTACCTAATCTCTCCGTTACCATCCCTCAGTAAACTAGTGTTGGATATCATTTTGGAGACAAGGAGGCCTAGTATTAGAAAATCTTATGCTGAAAAATGGAAAAGATCCTGTGCCTGGAACCAAACTCAAGGGATGGCCACAGCAGCACCCAATTTACCTCAGATTCTTCAATACTTAACTGAGATCCTTCACAAGGGCCTTTCCTTTTCCTTCATCAGAATTCATGCCTCAGCCATTTCAGCTCATTACAACACAAAACCACTCCTCTTTTCTCACCCACTGCTCAAGCAGTTCCTCAGAGGGGCCAAAAACTTAAGACCACCCAGGAGAGCCCCAACTCCAGCCTGGGACCTTAACTTTGTATTGGAAAAACTCACTCTTCCTCCTTTTGAGCCAGCTGCAACTGCAGAGTTAAAATTCCTTTCTTGGAGAACAGCTTTCCTTTTAGTAATCACTTCAGCAAGAAGGGTATCTGAATTACAGGCCCTTATGGCAGCGGAGCCTTTCATCATCTTTTATGCGGACAGGGTGTCCCTCTGGACCAATCCCTCCTTCATGCCCAAGGTGGTATCCAGTGTGGCTCTTAATCAATCCATTCATTTGCCAACCTTCTTTTCTAATCCACAGGACAAAAGGGGAATGGATACTGCACTCCTTAGATGTGTGCACAGACAACTTAGATTTTACTTGGACTGGACTAAACCTCAAAGGAAATCTGAACTGCTGGTGGCATTTGCTGCAGGGGCAGAGGGGAAGGCTATTTCAAAGCAAACCATTTCTAAATGGATAGGCAATTGCATTCATTTCTGCTATAAGCACCATGGAAAACCTATCCCACAGGGGATTAGACCCCATTCATCCAGGGCTGCATCTACCTCTACAGACTTTCTCAGAGGTGTCCCTACCAGAGACATCCTAAAAGCTGCTACATGGAGTTCTGTACATACTTTTCACCAAGCATTACCATTTGCCACTTTTCTCTAAATCCAGAGCTGGCTTTGCCACTGCAGTCTTGCAGGGCCTTATAGCAGGTCCTAATGCTATCTAAAGTCCTCCTCCCATCCTTAGCTTTGGGAATATACCCAAATATGATGACTGCAACAGTGAAACACGAAGAACATAGTACAGTTGTGTATACTTACCATAAATAGTGTATTCACTGTTGCAGTCCTGGTTACCCTCCCTCCAGCCCACTGACTTCTTTTGGCTATACCTCTATTCTCCTTTACTATACTTAAAAGATTTTTGGTGTATTTACTTTTTTGTTGGCAGTATAACCTTGTGTGTGTGTATGTATATATATATATATATATATATATATATATATATATATATATATATATATATATTGCTTCCCGTTAGGGGGGCACCTGACATCCTGACATCTGGGGCAAGAAAAACTGATGTAATGGCATCGGCTGCATGCTTTATACCCCTGACTACCTGACTTCACGGAAGATGAGACAGCAACCAACGCAGGACCCAAAACTTTGATAATCAGGCCAACTGAGGGCTACTGCAAGCAGATAACCCAAATGTGATGACTGCAACAGTGAATACATTCAAACATCTACATTTATGGTAAGTGTATACAACTGTACTTTTTGATGTGCCATTATGGAAACTCTGCTGAAGCATTGTAGAACCCTATAAAATTAAGAAGTGCTCTAAAATATGTCCTGGATGACCACTTTTGGAGTAAAAGGTTGTTGCTAAACATTTTCCTGCACAATGCAAAAATATTATTGATGTCCCATGATGCCACACACAAAACCAAAATTAGACTGTTCAGAATTTAGTTTCACTTTAAAGTACAAACATTTTTTGTTTGCATGAAAATTATATGTAACTCATTACATTCCAAGCCTACAGTCAATACCATTCATTCTCTTAGCACTAAAAAATCTGGACAAAGACAAAAATAACAGTGGGACATAGCCCCCCCAAAACAGAGACAAATTCCCAATATTACTCTCTCAAGCTTAGAAAGTTGCTAGAATAAAAGTTATTATGTTGTCATGCATTTTCTGAAGTATATAAAGTCTACAACTCAAATGGCTGTCATTTTAGCAAATTTAGTCCTCATTGATTTGCCACAAAAATCCAGAAAACCACAAATTTTATGAGAAACAGACTAAAAATGAGGCATAAATCTGGACATTCTGCAAAAATCTGAACAGTTGAGAGGTATGGCTACATCCCATAGCATAAACATGTCATCCACAAAATGGGGACAAAACAACATATTACAAAGACAGTTTGGAAATGTTATATGTACTCTCTCAACTATGTAAGTATATATTTGCATAGTATGTTGCAGAAACCATTCCAATGACAACTGCATCCATTTAGTGGTAGGACCTGATTGCCAAAAGCACAAAAAATTATACAAAACCAAATCCATTAGCTAAGTAAAGTCAGTAAAATCACCTTTAGTGTGATCTAAAGAACATTCAGTGGATTTCAGAAAAGGTTACTACAAGTTGTATGACCTAGCATGACTGGCCATCCCTTCGTAATAACCCTTTTCAGTTGAGAGAGCATCCTACTGCATTGATTTTACATGGTTGATGGAATTATCATGGTGGGCTGTCCAGATGGCCATGCTAAATGATGAGGCATTCCTGGGTAGACATTAATGTTAATTATTCATGTCTTCTCCCCTGGAAATATCTGTGGGAAGAGATTTATGCTGCCCAGTGACTCAGAGAATTGCTTGACTGCGTAAATTAGCACAGCTGGCTGTGCTAATGAATATATTCAAATGCTGTGGTCCCCCATTATAGTCAGTGGGTGAGTGTGTTGAAGGTAATTTTAGGGAAGTTCAGTGGAGAATTAGTAGCCGGGGTGTGCTTGTCTACAGGTGATACGTATGATGTCAGATGCTGTGTGTGTATGTGAGTATTTGCCTCCCTGGAAGGACACAGTCAGAGGTTAGTTATTGAATCAAGACAGACTCTGTGTGTGTGTGTGTGTGTGTGTGTGTGTGTGTGTGTGTGTGTGTGTGTGTGTGTGTGTGTGTGTAGGTAGATATATGGATGAATATGATGTCTGTGAATGCTTTTGAGTGGGAAGGGAGTCATTTTGAGTGAATGTATGTGATTGTGAGTGTGTGTATGTATGAATGTCTGTAGATAGGTGGGAGAGTTAATGATGGGGTGCCAATGCAATGCATGGGTTGCCAATGGTAATTATTGCTGAAAAGTGCTTTTTTGCACGGACTGTTATTACTGGTGATTTACAAAGAGTTGGATTCTGCACCCTTTTATCTTTAGTGTGGAGTTCCTGTTCAAAAATTGGACAACAGGTGATTTTTTGCTCTAGATTCAATCAGTGCAGTCCATAAAGTCCTTCGCCAAGAAAATGTTTTAATGGCATGGTCCTTAACAGAGATGGAACATCAATATTAATCTCCAAATCTGGGGAAAAATATACTTAAGGAAGTCTCTAGCACAAGACAAGGACACCGAAGCACTGTTAAGATTGTGTCATGCAAGCTGTTAGATACTTTGCTCTGCCACACTTACACACAAAAGTTATGACTGAATGAAGTATCATAACAGCTTTTAAAGCCATTAGTTCTCCAGAGGGCACTTCATTTTCTGCCTGCAGTCTGTCTGATAATGCCAAGTACTTTACTGGCTTTTAAAGGCTTTGAAAAAGAAGTGCCATGTGCCTACACTTCTGTAACTAGTAGTACATAGAACAGATAAAGTTCCATGCACTAGAAAGAGTTAAGATCGAGTCTCTGATCTTAACACTTTGTGTGCCCTTGAAACAGATGCCAAGATTCACCTCTCGAGCTTCACTCTTTAGGTAAATTTCTTCCTATCTATGAGATGTGTTCATAATTCCCCATGTTATGCATGCATGTAGAGCACTGAGTGAATGCAGAATCCAGGTAGCCCAGCCTAGGGTCCAGGGGCATATGCTCCTCTAGAGCAAAACCTGCACATTTGGGTAGAAAGGTCACATTTTCTTGTTTTTTTTTTTTTCGCACATAGTAAGACAGAAGTTTAAAATACTTTTCATGGTGTATTGGTAAATCTTTTTTTTTTTCTTTCTTACAGGGAAGTGAAATTTGCAGGCTTCCTTGACTTTATTAATCATAATGAGAAATGTGGCTGTCAGAATTGCATTGCTCCAGTATAGTTTTATTCATGATTCAAATCACCTGCATGGATGTTCACTTAGAATACAAATGATTGGATTATGAAGATAAACACTGGCTACATGACATTTTGAAAATGTTATCCTTTTAAAGAAATTTCAATAATGTTCCAAGAATAACCTCCACTTCTCTGGTTAATTTAATTTGCACACATCTAGTCTACAGTGTTAATGTCTCTCATTATACCTGAAGTATAATTTCAAGTTTTATATCTTAACAGAGCTGAGTAATTTTTGTTGCCGTCACTCATACAGTTTTCTGTATTTGTTTTTATTTTTGATATGCTCACTTTCTCAGTTTCATATATTTTAGTTAATAAAGTGTACATTCATGTTGTTTTACGTATTCTATTTTCCAAGTATGTGAAAGATAATATAAAGCATATCTTTGGGTGAAATGTTATAGCTGCTGGGATTTTTCTACATTAATTCACTGTATAACACTGGACGTAAAACTAGAAAATGCAGTTTCACTGCAGGAAGAAATGTATTTATTTTATTTACTGATTGATGAGCAGCATATTAGACCTGTCCAAACAGAGCCTGTTTGAATCATGGCTCAGGATAAAGCTAACTGCAGTTAATAACAGGAAGATACAAAGACGCGCAGTGATCATGTAAGTTGTGATTATATTTTCTAGTCCATATGATGAAAACAAAAATTGTATAGAATGCGATATATAAACTATACATGTATAATGCAATATTCATAAAAGCATGCATGATATTTATGACATTCACAACATTTCTCAAGAAGAGTGCTCCTCAGTTCATGAATGTGCTGGATTAGAAAGCTAATGAAAATTTGATGCAGCTCGTGATTAAGACAGGACCCAGTGGCCTAAGCTTTAGGAATTCATGGTGTATGTATGACAGGTACACAGGGCATCCATTTTTAGTCATCTAACTTATTTTCTAGTACACAGGTATCCTTTCTTAAATGGAGTCAAGGTAATCTGTCCAATATCAAAGAGCCAAGCACTGCCACTGATGGTAGGCCTGAATAACATTGAAGCTCTACTGGCCCTCTTTTAGTCTTAGGTGATCGGCTGAGACATTGCCATAGAAATTGCTATTTATACAGAAGGATGGTAAGGGGGGATGATGTGCTGTCAACATTGTAGGTGTACATCTTCTTTGCAGCATCTGACTGTGATAATCCCTTTTAGAGGCAAGGAATGTGAACATACAGATATGTTTGCTAGGACTTGTACATTGTGCCGATTACTGGAAGCAGAGCAGCAAGTAAATGATGGTCGTATCAAGTTGTGACATCATCACCGTTTCTTTGACTGCTCATGTTTTCATAAGTAGTTACTAGGCATGCAGTCCAGGAGACCATTAAGAACCCTAGCACAAACTCGCAGTTGCACCAAAGCACTCTGGGTTTCATGATTTGCTCAAGGTCCCACTGTAAGCAGATGAAGGCTGATGAAATCAAACCTTGTACAGAGGAAGTAGCTTGTTAATGGCTCGTTATCTTAGGCCTTTGTGTTAACAGTCAGATGCTTGTTGGTCCAAGAAATCTGTAGTGCTAACTGAAGTTGTTTCTTGATTTTTACCTATTAATTGGTTTACATGGTTCTCCATAGTTAATAGATTATAGAGTTTACAAGGCAGAGCCTGTCCATGGACCAAAATCGCAGTCGTACATTTACATATTATATACCACAGTATGTGGTGTCCCCAGGCCTATACTGCATTTCCTTGCTATTTGTGCCTGTTTAAGGTGTGATCCTTAAAGTGAAATCCCTTTCCCCTCTGTGACATAGCCAAAAGGTTCATTGCACCTTACTCTCAGTGATGTCATTACAGGGAGTATGTGCAGTTGCTTCCATAGATTTTAATGTCTACACCAGAGTGCATCCAAGGGGGCCTATACATTAAAATCTGTGGACACATCCCTCAACTGATGTCACTATGTGGGTGGGTACTTAATAAAAAGTTTATGAAGCTTTTTATTAAGACATTTCCCATGTAGTTCTAGTCAAAATACATTGTGGCAATTAAGTTATAAAGTGCTGTGATGTAAAAGTGTGACTTTATATTTTAAGCAGTCAGGTATATTGTTTGGGCCCACAGAGGTGGTATTTATTCATTTTTAATTTTATTTTGAAGGTTAGTAAACTATTTGACAACAAAGCAAGAGAGAAGGATAACCTAGTTTACTTGTAAAGCCACCTGGGTGTTTTTATGAGAGCATTTGGGCCCTTGGATGAATTAGTCAACCCCCTACAAGATGGGCTGAATGCATGCTAGATGAAAATAGAAAGAGATAGCATAGTGGGGACTACAACACAGGTGTGATTGTAGAGACCTGTGGGACTTGACTAGTAGATTTAGAGGATGTTATACTTAGCTTATCTGAAGCTCTCAGAAGAGAGATGAATAGCAAACCCAGTCATTGGCCCCTTTTCCAAAGCTGCACTGAAATTACTTGGAGAAGCCACGTTAAAAGCATTATTCAAATAAATAAACAGAACTGATGTGGTTAATATGCCCCTGTGTTGGAAAGTATAGCATCTGTACATAGCCAGATAGCTTTCAATGAGCTTTCGCCCATGCTGAATGATGCAATGGAGACAATATTTTTCAAGTTAATCTTGAGCTTATTGGTTTTGCCACTACTTTTGCCTGAGGTGGAAATATGGCTATATTTTTAAGTTGAGGATACAGAGGTTTTTGGATACTGGTAACAATACAGCTTCTTTCTTTTGGGGGAGAATATATCCTTTTGACAGAGAAATATTAAAGGCATAAGCAACTGGCTCACATGTGAAAGGTACAGCTATTTTCAGAAAGTTGGGGTAGAGCCTATCCACTCCATTCTTCCAGCATTTGTACTTTTTTGTAGCAGGCACAGTGTATATAAGGTTAAGATTTAAATGGGGAGGTAGGATGTACATCAGTTTTGGTGCTGGATTTACCTTCATAGTGACTTGATATCCTTGAGAGTGGGAGGATACCATGCTAATACTTATGAAATCTTTCAGAGAGATTTTTTAATGTTAAAGTTCTTGAATCTATTGTGTGGTGTTAACATCACACTAGAAGAATCTAGGATTCCTGTGGGGGAAGTGCTTGTCTCGGGAACTGCGAGTTTTCTTTTTATATAGTTTTTAGCATTTTTTCTGAGGAAGTATGACTGATGATCTCCATTTATTGTTAGCACATTTCTTCCGGTGTTTCTATTTATTTTACATTTGTTGACCGGGATAGTCCGACTGGATACATGCCCATTTTCAGAGGATGCCCGGGGAGAAAAGCTCCACATAGACAAACTTACACAGATTACACAGAAGTTAGCAAACAATTATAAAAACAAAGTGATTATATGCAATGGGTTAGTAGTGTTCCCTAGTGTGGACTCACAATTCTCATGGACAGACAATTTAAAAGTAAGAGACATCAGATTGGAAGCAGAGCTTGGTGATGTAGTTACAAGTTATGATAATTGCAAAATATGCTTTTAGTTTATAACTTAATCAGGGTTGGTACATGGGCATAGCCAATTCACTTTGAGATACTGTTTGGGGGTTTTTTTGAAGAGACTTTTGGAGGATTATAGGGTTATATAGTTTGGCAACAAATTCCAAGTTTTGCCAATGAAGTTGGCAAACAGGGATATACCAGCAGAGTTATTAGCTTTGTGTTTGGACCAGTAGTTTATCGGCTGACCGTAGGGATCTTAGGTTGCTATATGGCTTAATATTTTTAAGTTAGGAGGTATCCTCAGGGTGGTACAAAATTTTGTGCACTATTAAGAGTTGATTGAATTAAATTAAGCTGGGCAGTTCTAGCCACTCTAGTTGTTTAAGGTTCTGGCAGTGGTAGGTTCTATAGGTGGAGCCAGTGGCGAATCTGGCAATATGATTGTAGCTATGGGACAGCTTACCTAGTTCAGATTTGTTGAGGTTTGAGTGTACAGGTGAGGCATATAAAAGAGTAGAGAGTAGGTGTGATCGGACGATTGCAGTCCTAGCCAGTGGGGTTAAAAATGTCTTTTTTCTATACAGTGATCCAAGCTTCTTATTGATGGTCTGTATGGTTTTGTTGACCTGTAGGTCAAATTTGAGATTATTGTCTATGATAACCCCTAGCAGTTTGGTGTGATTATCTGGGGAAATAATGGTACCATTGTTAGATGTGACAGAGAATGAAAGTGTGGTGGATCTGCTAGTGGGAGAGAAAAGTAGAAGTTAATTTTATTGGGGTTCAGAAGTAGGCGTTGGTTGGTGAGCCAGTTCTCGATAGTGTTAAATGTATTTTGGGTTAAGATTTGCAAGTCGGATGGGGAGGTGGCTGAGCAGATGAGTGGAATCATCTGTGTATTGAATGCAGGTGGCTTTAGAGATAGCAGTGTGGAGGTTGTTGATAAAAATAGAGAAGAATAGTGGACCTAGTATGGACCCTTGAGGGTCACCAAGTGTGAGAGGTAACTGGCTGGAGAGTTCGCCCTGCAGGACTGGAACCACTAGATAGCAGGCTTTTTGAGGGAAATAGATTTTAGTGAAAGAATAAGAAGTTCATGGTTGACCATGTCAGGCTTTTGATAGGTCAAGAAAGAGGGCAGATGTTATCCTATTGTCATTCCTGTTTTGGTTTATGGCAGTAGTAAAGGAAAGGAAGGCTGAGGTGGTGCTGTGGTATGGCCTGAAACCAAGCTGGGAGTCTGATAGTAAGTTATTCTGTGAAAGGTATTGCATTAGTTGCTTGTGTACACATTTCTCCATTATTTTGGCTAGTGGGGAAAATATTGCAATGGGTCTATAGTTGGATATGTCTGAGGAGCTGCCACCTTTATAGAGTGGGATGACGCGAGATATTTTCCAGAGGGAGGGGACAGCATTTTCGGATAAGGTTCTGTTGATGAGGATAGATATGGGATATGCAATGGCATCTGCAGCTATTTGTAGGTACTCTGTAGGGAGGAGGTCAACAGCGAGGGTGGTAGGTTTTAGTTTTTTTTAGAAGTGTTTTGATGAAACTAGTGGATATTGGTTAGAAGCTAAATTCCAGGTGATTATTAGGTAGGTTATGCATGTGGTTTAAGTTAGAGGGGGTTAGTTGATTTGCTAGGGATTGGATTGTTTCAGTGAAAAAGTTATTAAAGGTGCTAGCTATGGTCTCTGGGGAACAATGGGTGTAGTTAGCCAGGGTTGGGGTGGTGGAGTGACCTGGACAAAGTAGTTGATTTAAGCCTGCCCAGAACGTTTAAGGGTTCTTGTGGTATTTTTGTAGGAGATTTTGGTAGAAGCTTTTTTATCCAGTAAAATAGATTTTTTTTGTATCATTCCTGAGTTGACTATATTTTAGATGGTCAAGTGGGGCTTTAGTTGTTCTCCAGCTGGCCCAGGCTCTGTTTCTAGTTTTGATTTTAGCTTTGGTATCTTTTGTGAGCCATGGTGCTGTATTTGATCTAGTTTTTATTGTACGTGCTGGAGCATGGGAATCAAGGATACTTAGGAATTTAGTGTTAAAGTGATCTATGGCCTTCTCTAATGTTAGATTTTTTAGTTTTGACCAGTCATCTGCTTTTAATTCTGGAATATAGCAGCATCAAAGTTTTTCCTGTTTCTAAATGTTTTATATTTGGGCTGGTGAGGGTTTCCTGCCTTATGTTTTATGATATAGGTTAGGCAATGGTCACTGAGGTCATCAGGGAGAGTACCAGCTGTGTACAGTTGGGGTTGGTTATTAGCTAGGATCCAGACTAGGATATTTCCCTTGTTGGTTGGTTTGTTTATCCTAGTGGGAGAGGTTATGGTCTGTTTAAACCCAGATAAGTGTATATGAGTGGGGGGGGGGGGTCGGAGGAGCAGGGGTGCCAGTCGGTGTTAAAATCACCAAGAACTATGATTTCTTGAGGATAGGTAGTGGATAACCAGTAAAGGAGATCTTCTAGGGTATTTAGGTTGTTACCTGGTGGAATGTATGCACAGACAATGTTCAAGTGTTTGTTTTGGTTAGTCTGTAGCTTGGTTATGAGGGGTTCCGCATTATTGAATTGAGGAGGTTGAATGGTGTCTCTATTAATGGTTAGAGTATTTTTGTAAAGAACTGCTATCCCACCTCCTTTCCTTATAGCATGGTCTAACTGGTGAATATTGTATACTGGAGGTAGTTTCTCATTGTCAGTAGTACTGGCTTTTAGCCAGGTTTCTGTAAGGCACATAATGTCTGGGGAGTGGGTTGCTAGGAGGGCGTGTAGGTTGGGAATCTTATTGTTAATACTTCTAATATTTAGGTGAAGTGCTAGGAGGGAACTAGTGGGAGTATTCATGGGTAGCTTGACTGTGGGGGTTGTGGTAGGGGAGTGGAGGTTATTGGCTGTTGGTGGTCCAAGGTTGGGATGAATGTCTCCTTGTGTTATAAGGTTATAGCGACAGGATATTCTGAGCTTTAGGAGATTGTTTATAAGCTTTATTTAGTCTTTGTCTTTAGGATTATGTTTTGTGGCTGTACAGGGGTGGTATTTTATAGATGGTGGTATATTCAGTGTGCTGGGGAAGGTAAAGTGTTTGGTGTGTGTGAAGTCGTGGGTGTCTGTTTGACCATTTGAGTAGTTAATACCATGATCAAGTGTTTGTTCGTAGGCAGTGAGATGATAAAATAGTAACAGTACAGGCATTGGGTAATTAGTGTAATTTTGCTGGTTTGCATTTTGATAGGGGGCGGGCCAAATTTGATGGCTGACTGTGGTAACAGGGTGTGGAAGAATGAGAGAGAAGGAAATGGGTTAAGGGGGCAGGGTTGCTTAATGATGTATGAGGTGCTGATTGGTACTTAGCAGGAGGGGAGTGGCAAAGTCTGGTTTAAATTTAGCACTAGTGGGGGGCGGGTGGAATTTGGGGGCAGGATTTTCTTTATTTTTGTGAGAAGCAGGCTTTGGTGTTATCCAAATTGTCTGCATTTCTGATTTTAATAATAAAGGACCATGGAAGACAGAAACTGAAATATATAGACACCATCCCCCATTCTGGAATTATAGCTAAACTCAATAAACTAGGCATAAATCCCTACGTCACAAGATGGGTTGCCAACTGGCTCACTGACAGAACCCACACTGTAAAAGTTGCAGACTCCAAATCTGACCTCAAACCAGTGACAAGTGGAGTACCACAGGGTTCCGTCCTGGGACCGCTCCTGTTTTGTATCTACTTCTTTGAAGTACAGGCTAACACAGAAGGCCTCTGGCTAACAAAGTTTGCAGATGACTGCAAACTAGGAGCCATAGTCAAGTCCCCAAATTATGTGAACATCCTACAGAAGGGCCTCTCTGAGACAGATGCCTGGTGTCAGAGCCATGGCCTCAAGCTCAATGCCAAAAAGTGCAGTGTCATCCCCTTTGGTAAAAACTATGTACACATGAACTACCACATAGGCAGCAATCTACTTAACACCGAATGCGTGATAAGAGACCTTGGGACCCAGGTGGACAGTAGTCCTCTTTTGATAGTCACATCGCCACAGTAGTAAGGAAGTCCTTTGACGTGGCACACCTCATCATAAAAGGGTTCTCGTCCAGGAAAAAAGAGGTCATTGTTCCCCTCTACTCATCACTCATTAGACCCATTATAGATTACAGCGCCCCTTTTGGAATGTACCTCACAAGACATCTACAGCAGCTGGAAAGGCCACAGAAGTACCTCACAAAGAGGATTACTGGACTCAAACAAATGCCCTACACTGACCGCCTCAAAAAACTCCAGCTTTACTCTGTAGCATATCGCCTACTCAGATGTGATCTCTGCCTAACATATAAAGCTATGTCAAACCCAGAGCTGTTGGACAGAGTCACCACAATAAACAGGACATGCTGAAGGGATAGATTCCTATCCCAGAGACTCCTATGTCAAGCAAAAGTTTTTCATTAGCACTCTAAAGAAAAATCTGATGAGTGGATGGGAAATAGGGAAATACACCCGGGATCACTTCTGTGTCTCTGCTCGCCAGTGGTACAGTACCTATGAACTATATGTATTTTTATATGGTTATAAAAAATTTGAGCTGATTGAAGAGGTGCTAATGGGAATCTTCCTTCTGATCTGAATGGTTACCTAGCTTTTTTGTCTGTTTACAAAATATTAACTAGGTTTATGGCACCTGGGGCTGGGTAGAAATGCCCATTCATGCATGTCTCCACACAGAAGATGCTCTAGCTGAGAATCAAACAGGACAACATCTTACTGTGAGGCGACAACACTACCGCAGCAGCACCACCACAGTCACTGTCAAGCACCAGTAAACTTAGTATTTTTAAAGGTCTAATCCTTTCCTTTATTAGGTTAGCTAAATCAGCAAAGTCTTTGAAACAAATAAATTGTGTTTTTTTTTCCTTAACAGGTAAATAAACATATTAAATTTGGGATGTTCTAGGTGGATAGGAGCTTGGTATAGTTGTGCAACATTTCAATTATTGTTCCTATTATGTTCTTAAGTACATGCACTTGTACTGTTTTCTAACACAATTCATCAACCAGGCCTTGGTTCAACCTACACTGAGGTATCACTGCCCAACCATCTAAGGGTTTTTCTGTATTTATTTCTGTTTGTTAACTGGATAAGTGAGCTGGTCCAAGGACCCTTTTCAGACATGGCCCATGCCAACAGGCAGGAACAATATTTATAAAAATGATGAGACATAAAATATATAAAGCTATAAGGACATAAAAGCAGAAAAATGCTATAGTCATACAGAAGCAATAGGCATACAGAAGCAGTGCATGCATAACAAGCTATGTAATGAACAAATACATGAAGCTGCAAGTTATTCACAGGATATTTTAGTTAAAGTTGCAAAATATATCACTTCCAATATTCAGCATTCACAGGCTTAAGGTGGCAATATCTGAGGTGAGCTTGGTATAAGTGGTATTGTTAGAACAGGTATGTGGATAAGTAGCCCGAGTCTCTAAAGCAGCAACATTTATGTAGCTTGGTTAGGTGGGATTTTGTCTTGTGTCCTTTGCAATATCATTCCAGCAAGTAGAGCTATTTTGGGAAAATGCTCTTTCAGTGACAGAGAGTTTTTGTGGTTTGGCTAGTAGCAGTCCATCTGCACTGTATAGTAAGGATGCTTGTAGTCTCTCGGAGTATGCTTTTTTTAAGGGAAGGCAACACTTGTCATTGAGCAATTTGAAGAGGAGTGTATTTATTAATAATCTCTTGCCAACACTAGAAGCCATTTCCATTTGGCTATATTAACATAGTGGTGTTTTCTATGATAGGCAAGAGAAAAACTTGGACATTTTATTCTCAGTTTGAATGAGTGTGGTGTTTTGCAAAAACAGCAGGGATATAATTGCTAGGCTTCTATTCTGAGAAAGTTAGAGATTTTTTAAATGATTTTAAGTTGTAATAGCATATTTGAAGTCTAACAGAGTAAGCTGAAATTTTATGAGTAGGGCAATGGAAGCAATTGTCTGATACAATAATAAAGTTAATTAGGAGGACATATGAAGGATCAGAGGCAATAATACAAGTGGGAAGGTTCCTCTCAGACAAGTTGTATTTGAACAGAGGAACCAGGCAAAGGTGTCCTCTTTCCCCTTTATTTGCTTTATATTTAGAGCCATTGGCAAAGAAAATAAGAGACTTGGAAGTGTAAGGATGTAATTGCTGTCAAGAAATGCTTGCTTTATATGCAGATATTATTTTGTCCCTGATAAATCCAGAAAAGGACATCACAGTTTTGTGGGACATTTTGAGACAGATTCAAGTCTTTTTGAGATAAAAAAATGAATGAACTGGTTTAGCAATACCCATATTTATGGGGACACAATAAAAAGAAGTACTTGGGAGTGCGGATTAAAAAGGCTTCTGTTATAGCAGCTAAGGATATGTGGGAAGAGATTAAACAAAAGATAATAGAAAAGCCGAGAAACTGGAAGCTCTTGTGTGTGGATATGGATAGCGAGATGTAAACAATGAAAATGTGTCCATTTAATTTTATGTACAGGTCAGGTATATTTTTATCAGCCAGTGGATAAGTTGTTGGATAATAATAAAAAGTTGAAAGAATTTATCTGGCAGGGGAAGGGGCAAGAATTAAGTGGATTAGTTGATCCTTCCCAAAGAATAAGGTGGTTTAGGATTACTTGAGCTGAAGGGATATTTTAGAGTTACACAGTTAAGGCTCTTATACATAACACAAGCAAAAGATTATAATTTAAACTTGAAAAGGATGAGGAAGCATTGGAGAAGTTCAAGAATTAGAGTGGGATTTGGGATGCAGATCCTTAAGGAAAATGACCATACAAAATACTATATTCATAATGTAGCAGAAAGTTTCCTAAGAACTAAGCCAACGTGTGAATGGAGAAATGACATTTTGCCAATAGGTGCAAGCAGGGGTACAGAAAATGGGCAAGAGGAGGATCAAATTTACTAGAGAAAAATTGTCAAAGGAACCAAAGTATTGGGAGTAAATAGAGAGGGAAAGCTACTGGAGTTGAACGAGGTCAAGAAGATATTTGGACTGCAGGCAAGAGACTGCCTTCACTACCAGGGATTGATATCAGAGTATAAGGGAATCCTAAGTGAAAGACCTGCCCTAGTACAGTTTTAATTGAATCTAGAACAGGTGTTTCTGTTAAAAAGAGAATAATTAGTAGACCATACAAAATCTTTCATGATAACTATAAGAATCAGTCAGTGGAGGTTAGAAAAGATTGGGAAGAGACTGGAAAAGTAATTTACAAGAGAACAATGGGAGGACATGTGTACAGCTCCAGAGTAAGCAAGCAAGTCCAGAAGGTTTAGGATATTTTCTCAGAAGTGCTTGCGTAGGTATTTTTATAAATCAAGCAGACTTAAAAGAATTTTTCCTCAGAGTTAACCAGGGACATACGATTTCAGAGTGTAATGAGTTGTCATACTTTTAAAATTCCCTGCAGAATACTCTGTCAGAAATATTGGGTGAGCAAATGACTGTAATTAAGGAAATGATTCTTTGGAGGTGGGATACAGAATCTGAAGTATCTAGACATAGTAAGGCCTTATTGGGTTTAATTATATTGGCTGTCAAAAAAGCAATTACTAGAAAATGGAAATGATTGTCTATATTTGAAGTATTGAATATCATAAAAGAGATCAAAACTGGAAGAGGATTATTTAGAAAAGGGAAGGAGCAAATTGCATATAGATAAATGGAAATTGTAGGAACAATACATGCAGAATAATGTTCAAGCTATGGAGGAGGAGTGAGGTTTAAGGGAAGGCAGGAAATCAGCAATTTATGTAATAATATTAGACTGATGATAGTTGCATTACGCACCACATATATTTTCTTTGTTTGTATGTGAATGCAAAAAAATTTTAATATGGTTTATTTTCTGTTAATGTATGCTAGCCTGTCTTAAATGATAATTTGTCTTAAATGATAATTTAATAAGTGTTCTTTAAAAATCTCTAGTTTAAAGTCTGGTGTATCTTTGTGAAGTGACCGTTAATAAGGGAGAGTCACAAGGGTCAGCAGTAATAATGTAGCTATTATTATGGTGTTGTGGGGTACCAAATAACAAGCTGTAGTCTTTGGTAGTATGCATAATCAGCTTATTTGCTATTAGCCATTTCCATTGTAAGGCAACATCTTTCTGTATGCATTTGGTTGTAGAACTTGTGTTTTTCCCCTAGATTTAGTGATCACCTAGTCAACTGCAGTATAGCTGCAGGAGATCCTATGGCATGTCATTAATGAGCAATGAAAATAAGAGATTCTAAAACCGATCCTTTTGACACACACACACATATGATACTTGTATCAAACTGTAAGTTTGTTCCCATGATCCTGAAAGTTCTTTCTGTTAAGTAGTTTTTAAACCACTGAGTGACTTCATTTGAAAAGCCTGTAGGAGACAGTTTGTTGAGTAGTACTGCATGGCTGAGAATTTCAAAGGCCTGTTTCATGTCAAGGAATATTGCTGCAGTTAAAAGGCCTTGATCTTTCTTTGTGTATATTTGGTAAGTGTTATGTGTAGTTGTCAGCGTATTATATTGGAGGCTGAATTCATGCTACCTATCTGTAAGGGTATTGTATTTAGTGATGCATTCTAAGATTTAGTTGTATATCAGCTTTAGAAGAATTTTGACAAGCAGGCAGAGATTACTAGTTTGCTGATAGTCAACAGCAGTGAAGGGTGAACGAACCTTAGGTGAGAGAGTGATTTAAAGCATGCCAAAAACTGTGTACAATCATGTATGCAGCGAGTAGGAGATTATATATAAAGAAAAGAGGGAACACGGTATGCCATTGCTTAGCTTTAATATTTTGAGATAGATAGTGTGGAATTATGGGTTTTGTCAAGGAGTTACTTAACCTGAGCTTTATTTATTTATTTGTTTAAAGCAGAGTGGTGGGTATTGCAGTTATTTGGGGAGTGCAAGATGAGGGAGCTGAAATATTGATAAAAACAAATGTGGGTGAGAAGGTGACATTTCCCATAATATTATTTATTTTGTTATTGAGTGTCTGTTGTATCGATAGTTTGAGAAAGACGTCAAGTACATGCCAGAATTGCCTGGGGTGTCCTAGCGTCTTTGCTTGCTCTTCCCAGAACTATGTTGCATTATGATTTTTGGTGTTGATCTTTGCTACGAAGCTTTAAGGTAGTCTTTATGCTTGATTTCAATGTTAGGGTCGCTTTCTCATAGTTTCCAAGCAATGCCTCTTTGTTTCATATACTGTTTTAATTCTGTATTTAGACAAGAGGTAAAGTGTCCTTTGAGTTGAACCTTTTTGAATGGTTATTAACAAGTTAAAGAAAGAAGATAAGGGTGGTGGGTCATCAGTTCATTAATAAGTATGAGGTGCGTTGCCCTTGTGGGCCATTTTAAGACTAGCCAGTTTCACTTTCAAATGTGAGAATCAAACCCTGTACTTTGTGACTGTGAGATAAACACCTTAATCATTATATCAACTCCCTGACCTCTGTCCAGCTGAAGAGCATACTCCATTCAGTAGACTGCACTTCAGGGATGCGAATACTGTCTGAATTCTAGGGTAATGTTCTGCTTAGTTTTATAATGGTGGTGATTTTTATACTTTGAGGAACCAGGAAGTAACAATAGGTCAGTTATTGCTGAAAGAGTTAGATCAGTGATGGCGAACCTATGACACAAATGTTAAAGGTGGCACACCACAACGTTTTAGGTGATACACCAGCATTCACCAATGCCCAAGTTACCAAATAAACTGAACAAAAATACTAGAAATATGTGACCATGTACTTATTTATTAACTCAGCAACAAAAAAGTCATTAATTGATGTTAATAAAATCAAATGCAATGTGCTCCATTTTTTTTTAATTTCAATTCAAAATTACTGTTAAAAGAAGGGTAATTTTTGGTACACTATTTTAAGCCCAATTATCAGGGCACATAGTGTATTCTGTACTATAAGTCACTGATTTTTCTTTTACTTTTTAATACACAGCAGCAGACATGACTGGACTGGATTTTTTAAAATAAATGAATATGTAAAGAATTGTTTCTTTTTTGTTGTGGGGGGGGTGACAAGACAGCAGAATCAAGATAGGCATTTTTGACACACCAAGCCCAAAAGGTTCACCATCACTGAGTTAGGTAGTACTTGCAATGACTGAATTTTAGATGGTATATTTATAAGTATGATGTCTAAAACTGTGGCTTTATTACCGATTGGGTTTGATCTAGTGCATTTGAGAGGTGAGCAGTGTCAAGCAGGAAGAAATGAATCTTGTTAAGGTATGGGTATTCATAGGTTCAAAGGTAGGTACTTGGCTATCGGCCCAAGGGCCTACGTAAGCCTAGGCAACAAGGTTCCCTGGCTTATGCCACCCAAGAAAGTTATTTTCCTGTGCCACTGTTGAGCAGAGACACAGAAGTGATCCCTGGGGTGTATTTCCTATTTCCCATCCACTCATCAAGATTTTTCTTGAAGAGCGCTAATGAAGAACTTTGCTTGGCATAGATGGGTAGCCTGTTCCAGAGTATGGGAAGTCTCTGGGACAAGAATCTATCCCTCCAGCATGTTCTGTTTGTTTATTGTGGTGACAAGGTTTAAAAGTAGTGCTCCATTTTTTATATACTGTTATTGCCTATATTTGTACCACACAATGAGATTAGGTAGACCTTTAAATAAATAAATAAAAGTTCCAAAAAACTATTGGGATAGCTTAATAAACCAGTGCTTCACAGCTCTCTGCTTTCTGTCAAGAAATACACCAACCAACATCTTTCTCATTTATTGACAGTCCAAATGATCAAGGCTGCAATAAACTTGAAAACTGACCGTAAATAAATAAATACATAGATTCGTTGTAATCCATCTCAGTCCTTTTATTAAAGGACACTGACTGCTATTATTGATTTGCAGAACCAATATAGCATAGTGATACATCCCTCATTACTAGACGTGGATAGCTTCAGGCAAAAATAAATATGAAAAAAACACAAAGGCCACAGCAGTAGCAGTGGTATTGAATCTTAACCACTCTTTATTTCACTTATCCTTAAAGGGATCGTATCTTGTAAAATTTTATTTCCGTAAAATGATTTTTAAAACAGACAAATCTTGTTAAGAAAAAAAAGGAACCAAATGGAAGCATGTGTCCATGCAGCAATGAAACAAAGCTTGTAATCAACTGGTATAATGCTCACATAGTGAAACCTTCCGAAAACCTCTGGTAGTAGAATAAAGCAACCATCCGCATTCACAAAATAGAAATATGGTTTATTGTAAATCAACGAGGACAGCAACACAACAAAGTAATCCAGTAGAATATTAGATATCTTAGGTTAAGTGCTTTCATCCTATTCCTGTCAGGCCTTCATCAGAACCTTTTAAATAACATTAATTAAATGGAAAATCAGGTTTTAACCCAACATATCTAATATTGTACTGGATTATTTTATTGTGTGTTGCTGTTCTCATTGATTTACGATAAACCATATTTGGATTTTGTAGTCACTTTATTCTACTACCAGAATTAAGGTTTCACTACATGAGCATTATATACTGGTTGGTTACAAGTCTTGTAAAGACACAACATGCATATCTAGTGGTGCCAGACTAGCCTAGTGGGTTAATAGTTCTGATCATTTGCAATTTTACAATATTATATAACAAGCTATAAAAAAAACTCTGCAAAATCTTGTATGTATCATGTATGTATTTTGCTGAGGAGGCCTTATTTTTTTTAGCACTATAGGTCAGGCAATGCACCTTCAGTCAGTCCCATATTTATTTTCCTTATATTGATCAGGTTGGTGGAGTGATCCACAGACCACTTTCAGCCGCTGACCCAGGTAGTGATCATCAAACGTTTTGTTGGCAAGACCCTACCTAAGCCATCAGAAGTACTCAAAGGACACCAGCTGTCCCACTTACTGTGACTATGTAATTTTATAATTCCATATGAATGAATTATATGGTATGTAGACAAAGGCAGATCCTGTGAAAGTAATGCAAGTGTATTTATGTTAATATTGGCAAACAAAAAACACACTAGAAACTGGGTAAAAAACGACAGCTGGACAATGTGCATAAAACCTCTCCGTCTTTAGTGAATCGAATAAACCACAATACTGTGAAGCTCTTTTCATTTAGTCCAGTGACTAAACTTCATCAGACAAATTACAATACTTCTATCCCCACTTAATTACTATGCTGTGTGTTAATTGATTACCTAATCGAGTAATCATCACCAATTAGTTCATACAAATTGTTTTAAACATAATCACCTTAATAATAACACCTTAGACAAACTTTTACCCTCACTACCATAATACTTATATCAAGTTGATAATTTAAAAACTAATGGGAAGTAAATAACCCTTAGCAAATAATCATATAAAATAGTTAAAATATGTGTGTATATATTTAATACACATCTATGTGTATAACTTTGTAATACTTCTACCCTCACTACAATAGGAACTTGTAAATTCAGGTTACTAATCAAATAGTAATAATAATAAATAATAATAATAAAACACTTAAACATAAATACATTGTCACATGGTGAACAACTAACTCTTGACCAGGTGGACGAAAAGTTCACACACCTATCTAGTTGTGAATGTGTGACTGTATGGTACTAGAAGAATATACACAATTTTTTTTTTACCATAGAAAGATATATATATATGTGTGTGTGTGTGTGTGTGTGTGTGTGTGTGTCAGAGTGTTAAAATTATAAAATCTTTTAAAAATGTTTTTTAAAAATATTTTAAAAAGTTTTGAAAAATATTTTGTAATATTTAATAAGGGTTCATTGGGGCAAACTCAAGGGCCATAACAGGCCCTTATCTCAAGAGGCTTTTAAGTTTTAAGACACATGATATTGAGCAATGATCATTCAGTCCTGGCTATGAGTAAGAGTTGAGTCTGAGTTGTCACATTATCTCTAGTTTTTCTAGTATTAAACTAGTAGCCCCCCCCCCCCCGGTTATCAAAATTTATACAATCAGTAACTCAAAATTTAAAGTAGTGTTCTCTGTGTTCGGCTATGTGTCTCACCAATGCACTGTCTAG
The DNA here is from genome assembly GCF_019279795.1 of Protopterus annectens. NCBI lineage: Eukaryota > Metazoa > Chordata > Ceratodontiformes > Protopteridae > Protopterus > Protopterus annectens. Next base: position 892,038,132 of record NC_056730.1, on the reverse strand, counting down.
TTTGTTCTTACTTAAATAATAATTATGTTCATATATTCTCTCTTTAAATTTATGATCGGTTTTACCAATGTAAAATGCTGGGCACATTTGACACTCTGCTAAATAAATTATTGATTTCGAGTTGCAGTTGAACTTATCCTTTGTATTAAATGTTTTACCTCTAACAATGAACTTCAGCCTTGTGTCAATATGTCTACACTGATTGCAAGCCTCGCATTTGTAGGTTCTAGGGTTTAACTTTAGGCTGTTGGTACCTCTTTCCATCATATTTTTCAAATTTGCCCTTTCCTAAAAATAATAAAAGGGTGATCGCCCACCTTACCTTGTATCTCTTTGTCAGCCCTAAGTAGTTCCCAGTTTTTAAATAGTATTTGTCTTATTTCCTGGGCATCGTTATTGAACCTGGTAATTAAACTATGAAGAATTTCCTGTCTAATTTACTAATTTTGAAACTATGTACAACAGAGTTTCCTTGTTCACAATCCAGGTTGTCACTGTATAATAAATATGCTTCCTCTGAGCAATTAACTAAGTTACCACTATTATTCGTCCTGTTCCTTAGTATTTATGTTAATAACCAGACATAATGATAATGTTGTCATTTTCTTAAGTTAAATTAAAACATAGTGTTTAAGTTGCTTTGAATATGCCAAGAGAATAAATTTGAGTTAAAAATAATCAGTGTACCTGTTTCTCTTAGAAATGCAAAGCCTGACAGTGAGAGTTATGACAGTTAAAAATATACTTTGATTTAAACACAAAATAAAGTAAATTGTGAAACTCATTGAAGGGACCATCCTGCATAGTCAACCCATTATACATCCCTCCATAGAATTTCAAGTGCATGTAGGGGATAAGGTTGGAAAAAAGCAGAAAAGAAAGTCTGGAGCCCCACCAATGTCTGTATGAATGATGGCCCCTCCCAACTGATCCTTGGCCCAGTAACGGGGTGTGAATTGGCTAACTAACAGACAGTAGGGGCAAAGCGAGTAAAAAGTTGTAGAGGAACTCTTGTCAGATGCTAGAGGACTCTCCTCGCCCATGGAGTAAAAAAGTATTATCAAGTATTAAAAGGCAGTAAACTAAGTAAATAAATTATTTTATATATAAATTCTGTTATTTATTTTTATTTATTTACACTTTGTTGATTGGTTAGTCACACTAGGCCAATGGCCTCTCTTCAGGGGAGACCCAAAGTGGTATTCATATTAAATGGAAGGACTTTTTTAACACAATGATATGCAACCATTAATGAATGTAACATGTAGTTATTCACATGCTTGGTATTCCTAGTGTATATTGTAGATATAAGTAATGCAAATAGCTATGCCATTCTTCAGTTAATGTAAAAACTCAGCAGGTACAGCAATTGATGGCTAGATAATAATACATTTAAATGACTGAGGGATGAGAAAAACATTTTACAAACAAGTCTGTATTCCACATAAGAAGTTGAAATAGTTTGAGGTTAGTGCATTACTTAACTATGATTGGAATGTCATTTCAGGTCTTCAGTTCAGGAATTGAAAATGAGAAGTTTGTTTAAATGTAATTTATAGGTCTTCAGCAGTACTGCACCCTTTGAGACTGGAGTGAGTAATGTACAACCTCTTTGGTAAGTTTATTTGTCAAGAGAGAGTAATAGGTAAGGTGTCTTGGTTTATGTAAAAGGGTAGAAAGTACACCTGGTATCTCTCTCTCTCTCTCATTTTGTCTCTGTTGGGGACCCAGTTGGCTCTGGTAAGGATGTTACGGAGTTTCCTACTTTTTGAATAATAACATGAATCTCCACATTCGGTTAAAGAGCACCAGTAAGTCATACTAAGGATTTTGACTGAGGCACTTGCTATGAATGGAAGGTATAATGTATCTGTGGCATCAGTAGCTCCCCACCTATTGAAGAATGAGTTTCAGATGTGAGATGGCCGGAGATTTTCCCAAGCTTTCTAACACATTGTATTGTTTTCGAATGAACAAGATCTGGCACAAAACAGAGAGGAGCATCAGATCCTTACCCTTGAGAAGATCATTTCAGTTATTACTCCTGATGAACTGGTTAGAACCCAATGAAATAGCACCTGCTGTGTTCTCATGGCAGTACCAACAAGTCAGTTTTTGTTTTATTCAGCTTTAGGAAAAGCTATTTACTGTTACGCCATTTTAATAGTTGACCCAGATCATTTTATAAAAAGTTGAGAATGGTCTGAGAGGAGTGTGATCTGTAGGCTACCAGGTCATATGTGTAAAGGAAAGGATGAATGCTTTCCTAGATCTGAATTGAGTGAGTTAATATCGACTGTAAATGGTAAAGGACAAAGTACTGATCCTCAAAGCTAACTTCTGGAGCTGTGTAATACAGAAGATTTACAACAGTAGAGGTTTTAATTGGTATTTTTCATCATTACTAACCACCCTTGGCTGTGAAGCCTAGGGAGTGTAGCCTAAATTCACAGTGAATAACATTGCAGTTTATAACATTGTTGAAGTAACTAAGAGTTTTTATGGCTGTACTCAACAAGTCAAAAGGACACTATAAATAAGATTAGATCTTTCAGGATGTTTATATTTGCCCAGCAGTTGGGTGATCATGGAGTTGGCATGTTTAAGGTGTATACAGGAGGTGTATACAGGAGGTAGAGTCGAGCTTGTCATCTGTAAGTATTTGTTGATGTCTACACACACAAACAAAAACAAACTGGACAAAAGGTCCACTAAGCGTAAATAAATAAAATCCAAGTAGATCAAACGTAGTGGACCAAACAATGGCACCAAATCCAATTGAGACACACAGTTCAGTTATGAAACCAAAGACCATTTATTAAAATGTAAGTGCTTTTTCTATGTTACCCCAGGATTGGTGGGAGTATAGGAAATGTTGGACCCCTTTATGGTACATTTCCATGCACCATCTGTAGGTATTGTGGGTACATAGATTCAACTAACAACTTTATGCACCTGGGCATGGGTAAGGAATTGAGTTTTAAGGTCAAAGCTGATTGCAACACCTACCATGTAGTATACCTAGCATACTGTGTAGTATGTTGTTGTTTTACATTGGTAAAACTGACAGAAGATTACGAGATTGCGTAAGAGAACATCTTTATAATATCAACATTAAGTCCACCACCAATGCATTAGCCAAACATGTGAGTTTGTATGAGAATTCACACAACTTCAGATTTTAGTGTTAGAGACTGTGAGATTGAGTGAATGTGGGGGTGGACATTACGAATTTGACTGAAACATCGGAAATGAGATGGATAATTAGATTAGGGGCATCCAGGGGATGAGGAGTAAATGATAGAGTATCCATCAAACCTGCCCTTAGGGCTAGAAATATTTTTAAGTAGATTAGCATGCTTGTCTATATACATTTTTAATGGTAATGATGTATAAACATTATTTTAAATAAGGGAGATATGATGCTTATACCTTTGCCTTGTGTAAGTGGTACTACAGGAGTATGCCTATGGAAGCAGATCTCATGTCCTTTACCTTTTATATAACAATTGGGTGTTCTTTACATTTAATCGAATGAGTGTTTTTATTGGTCGATTGATGTATTTAAATCTTTTCCTGTGATACTCTGTTGTCTGTTGAAGCAGTATTTTCTTGACTGCGAAAGCGCATACATTTTAATAAATGGTCTCTGTTTTGTAATTGAACTGTGTGTCTCAATTGGATTTGGTGCCGTTTGGTCCACTACATTTTTATCTACTTGGATTAGTTAATGTCTGTTTGCATATATTTATGGTTGTGTTTGCTGATTCTGAGTTTGCCTCTTTTCATTTTTAGGGGTTTCCAGATGAATTTTTGAAAGTTGTCATTGTTATGACATGAATCCTGAAGCACGTCTCCACTACCACATGCACACAAATTGAAAGTATATTTATGAATGTTTATTCAGTGATGTCAGGGATGGTAACTATTGGAGCATATCCAGTTTACATGCTCCCTGTTGGTCAGAGGCTGCAGTATTTCCAGTAACACCCTTTTTGGGATTCATGCACTGCTTTTGATTGCCTGGTAGGTGACAGAGTGCCATTACATTAAAAGTGAACCACAAAATGTCTGCTTCCATTGAAGACCAACTTTGTGCACCCTTTGCACTTGATATTGTAGCCATTTCTAATTGCTCTTGTCCAACACTGCTTGGTTGACCTTGATTTTGCAGCCATAAGCAGACTTAGTATGTGGCAAACAACAGCACTGAATAACTGTCCAGATATTCTGCTTGTTTTTGTTCTGTTCCTCATAAAATTTGTGGCTTTCTGACAAATCACTGAAAACTAAAGTCATTAAATAATGACATACATTTGAGTTTCAGACTTCATGTCCTGTGTTAACACAAGCTGAACCAACTCCAAAAACATAAACCATGAAATACAAAAGGTCTTCTGGTAAACAACGGGAGCAACTGCAAATAAATTAACAAACTATTTTAATACAAAAAATAAATCAAATGCATACAAAATAAGCACTTTCGTCCCTGTTAGTTCAGGAACTTCATCAAACAATAAATAAACTAAAAGGCATGTGCAAGTGTTACAGTTGTAACACCTGTAGGTATATACATGAAGGGCCATATGCAAGTTTAAATCATTTACATTTCACTATTAGCATTTCTGGTAGGTTTAATAATAGGTAGATTGAATATACGAAGTATTAATAATAAAGTGACTCACCTTCATGCCCTACTGGATGTATATAACTTTGACATTCTATGCCTATCCGAAACATGGTTAAAACCAGCAATCTAAGACTATGAAATCACCCCTCCAGGATATAGTATTTTAAGAGTGGATCGCCTTAACAAAAAAGGCAAGGGCGTAGCCTTAGTATACAAAGCAGGTCTCCAGTTTACACTACTTGATACTCACCCACCATCCGATACCAATATTGAAATTCTTATCACTAAGCTACAACTAAATACTTGCAAGTCCATCTACATTATATGCTCATATTTTCCTCCAGGTAATAACATCACCTCCCTAGAAAATATCCTTAGCTGGCTTTCCACTAACTATCCACAAGAAACCATTCTGCTAGGCAACTTTACTATAGACTGGAATACCTGTAATTCTGATAACCCAACTAACCACATAAACCTACATGGCTTCTCCCAAACTATCACCTCACCCACTCGAATCCATAAACCTACCAATAAAGAAACCACCTAGATTGGATTCTAATAAATACTCAGTCCCCAACATATACATTAGGCATCATGCCAGATGACATTAGTGATCACTCACTAACTTATATAATTCAACAAAAGAGTAATATTCCCAGCCCTTCAACTTTTAAAACTACTCGCTCCAATAAACATTTTAACCCCGAACACTTCCAAAATGAACTGAGTGTATGCAACTGGTCACCCTTAAAACACCTCCAACTGGAGGAAGCAGTGGCATAGTTCAATTCTAAATTCCTAGAAATGTTCAACTACCATGCCCCTTCCTGTACTGTACAGTACCAAAACTGCTCCATGGCTTACAAAGGAAACTAAGCAAAAAATTCTACTTAGAAACAAATTTTGGGCCAAATGGCATACTTCTAAAGACCCATCTGATCATTTAAAATGTAAACAGCTTAGAAATTCTACTAAAGCATCACTACTATTAGACAAAAAAACTTCTAATTTCAACTTCAACAAACCAACCAATCAACCAAGTCCACAGAAATTCTGGTCAGGTATCAACAGACTCCTTCATCCAGGCAACTCTAAGACACCAACCCCATCTGGAATTACCCAAGAGACTCCCAAACAAATTGCTGATTCCTTTAATATCTTCTTTACTGAAGCTATCCAGTCACGTGCTGACTCACTAATCCCTGTATCCTCTTATCTGCCCTCCTCCTCAAATAACTCACCGCCTACTTTCCAACTCCAACCTGTGCCTACATCCCTCATCTGTACCCTGCTTCAAAAACTCAAACCCTCTACCCCCTATGCTGACCTCTTACCTGCTAAATATCTTCAAATAGCAGCTAAAGTTATTGCTTACCCTATATCTATCCTAATAAATAGAACCATCACAGAAGGTACCATCCCATCCATCTGGAAAGTCTCACATAAAATACCCCTACACAAAGGTGGCAACTCAACAGAACTATCTAACTTTTGTCCAATTGCCCTACTCTCTCCTATAGCTAAAATCATGGAAAAATGCATCCACCGTCAACTATTAGACCACCTTCTCCAAAATAGCCTATTAGCTAGCTCTCTGCATGGCTTTCGACCTTTCCATAGCACCACTACTGCCTTCCTATCCTTTTCTGACCACATTAACAAAAACTGTAACAATAACACCCTGTCTTCTGCTATCTTTATTGATCTTTCAAAAGCATTCGACATGGTTAACCATCAACTACTGCTGAATTTTCTTAAGTCCCTCTCACTTGATACTCAAGCACTACAGTGGTTCAAGTCCTACTTAGATAACAGGCAGTGCTTTGGGGTAACACTCTATCCTCCCACCTTCCTGTCTCCCTTGGTGTACCCAGAGGTTCTATTTTGGGCCCTCTTCTGTTCTCCATCTTCATAAACGATCTATCTATTAGTATCCCCCAAGCTATATCCATTCGATATGCAGACGACTCCACATTAATATCCTCAGCTACAGGGCCTTCTGAACTGCAGTCCCTCACCCAAAATGTCTTCAAGCTAGTAGAAGAATGTTTTTTACAGTGTTGTCTCCTACTTAACCCTAAAAAGACTAAACTACTGCTGCTTCCTCCTACACAAAAGTCTGCCCCATTTGCCTTCACTATCAAATCTAAAAATGGCACAGTTATATCTCCTGACAATACTACTAAACTCTTAGGAGTAACTATTGACCACAACCTTAACTATGATACTCATATCAACACCACAATAAAATCAGTTAACCGAAAACTAGACTCCCTATATAAAATTAAACCCTTCCTTACTCCCATTGCTAGAACTACCTTTGCCGACACCCACCTTATTTCAACTCTCTTTTATGCCTCTCCTATATATACAAATCTATCTAAAAGCAACCTCAACAAGCTGGCAATCTCCTACAATAATATTGCCAGAATCGCTACCGGCTCCCCTTTCAGAACCCACCACTGCCAAAATCTAAATCAACTGGCTGGAATTGCATAATCAAATTCTGTTTCACCAAATGATTATTACCCATAAAATCCTTTATCAACCAGGTAACACACCAATTCTCACAAGTCTAATCAACCCATATAAAAATCTTACAAACCTACGCTCAGCAAATAAACTACTGGTATCTAGACAAAAGCCCAACAATAAAGCAGGAGATTCCCTTTTCTCTAATACTGTGAGTAAAACCTGGAACCTACTTTCCAGTGAAACACGCATCTCTTTCTTCAACTGCACTATTCAAAAAGAAACTCAAATTATACCTTACAACCCACTGGCTATGTCCCTGTACTAACCCTGACTAATGATTTTTCTCCTCCTGGTATCCTAGGCTGTAGCACCATTTACTACTCACTTTATAGCCACTTTAAGACCCCTACCTTCTAAGTTGGACCTATTGTACCCAGGAAAGACTGTATGGACATCTCTTTTGTCTTATTTCTCAGTTACTGCCCGTCAACTAAGTTGCCTAATTCTGTTTATAACTAGTCTGTTCACCTGTGCCTTACTCATAACTTTGATTTGGGAATCCCCCACATTCTGAATACTTTTTTCTTCTTGCAGTGTTTGCTTAAAAAAAATAAATACATTTTCATCCAAAGGGTGGGGGGGAATTCATCTCATTTGTTCTACTTTTATCTGTCATGAATGCTAAGTTACCATGTAACACCTGTTTTGTCTGACAAATAATCTGTAACTGAAGTTTAATGTTCTGTTTATTAATGTATTTTATGTGGAGCTTTTCTCCCCGGGCCTGTACTGAAAATGGACATATATCCAGTTAGACTAGCCCGGTCAACAAATGTAAAATAAAATAAAAAATAAATAATTGTCTAACTAGTAACATAATTTGTATTTTAGTTTATACAGAAATTAAGGTAAATTAGTTTAATACAGACAGGAATTGCAGTATGAAGTCAAAGAAAAACAGGCTTATAGTTACATTTCCATACTTGGACAGAAAGCCAGGGAAGAGAAATTGACAAAAGTAAGGAAGTGAGTGAAGTAGAAGTGTAAGGAGGTGCAAGGTATGATTAGGTACTTGTTCACATTTATGGATATAGTTATCACAGTGAAAGTAACATTATATCCTAGACTTGTTAGACTTAACATGAGGTTTGCTTCTTTTAAAAGTAAAAAAAAAAAAAAACAGAAAAACAAGTAGTCTTAAAACATTGTTGATGAGCTCAATCACAGTAATTTCCAAAAATCATGAAACTCAGGTAGTGTTCCAAAGCAGCAAACCTTTATTCATTACAGAGAAGCAATCCTCAGTAACAAAAAATCAGAAACACTTTATAATGTTAAACATATCAGATTTTATACACTTAGAAGTAGGTGTGGAAAATAGATGTGTTGTTTAATTTTAAAATCAGCCTTTACCAGGCAAACAATATAAACAGGGCTTTAATCTTTTTTTAAAAGAAAGAAACAGATAGCTCATCCAGATGGCAGGACCCTGATTTGCAGCCCCCTTGACCTTACCACCCTAAAAACATAGGGTGAAGGCCATTATGAGAATGACATAATACAATAATGTACAGTCTGTACAAGAAGCCATACAAAGCCAGACAACTGCAGCATAACATGTCCAGTCTTCAAGAAGGAAAACAGACAGGAAGTCACAATAGAAAGTTTTAAAAATCCATAAACTTCATGCCCACAGGACATGAGTTGGCAAATTACCCTCAAATTTCAACAGAGGAACTTTTCCTGAGACCAAGGAAAGATGTTTAAACCAAAGCTTTACATCACATATAACTAATTCAGCAGCTTCACTGGCTAGATTTCTACACACTAAAAAAAGGGCCTTGTGATCATCTAATCCAGCAGGAAAAAACAGCAACAAAGGTATACTGTTGGTGCTACAGCTAAGAAGGGAGAGTTCAGACTGTCATGGTCAGATCATGACCACAGTGAAACATGATAGATATGATGAATGTTGCCTGCAGTTGACAAAGTGTTTACAGAACCGCTACATTTTCAAAATCCCAAGGCATGAAAGTGACAATTGCTTAAAGAAAATAAAATGAACGACAAGTGTGTTTTAAAGAAAACAGATACTGAAAGAGTGCCTGTAAAAAGTAATAAATAAAATGGAAAACAAAGTACTAAATATGTTAGAGTGGAATATACATTGCTTTGTGGGACATGAAATGTGGATCTCATTGTAAATGCAATCTATTGTTGGAATCAAGAAATTATTAAAACGTTCAACATATCGCATTGCTTCTCTTATCAGAAGCCATGCAGTTTTGGTGTTGGTCAGTGCAAATTAGCACTTATGTTCAGGATACAAAACTAATGAATAAAAAAAATGCCATTCTGTTTGCATGCTTTCAGCGTTTACAGAATATTTGTTCTGCTGTGGTTTCTACACCGCTCAACCTCAGAAATCTGGACAAATCCTAAAATAATAGGGGGACAAAGGCCCAAAAAAAGGGACAGAAATCATTCTTATAAACTTAGAAAGTTGCTAAAATATCCCATTTTATATATATATATATATATATATATATATATATATATATATATATATAAGATTATTTTGGTGTTCATTTTTTCATACATATATATTTTCACATAAAATATATTTGTTCGGTTATAAGCTGTCGTCATTTACGGTATGGGAATGTATTTCTAATGTCTGAGTTAAAGTATTTCTGCTTATAACCTGTATCTATTCTTAAACAATGTTTTCATATTATGTCTAATTTGATATAATTATTTAAACTGTAGTTGCTTTTGTATTATTTTCAAGATTGTAAAATTATTATTGTTACAATTTTCTTTAACTACTTTGGAGCTTTTCTCCCTGGGCATCTGCTCTAAATGCTTTATACCTGATTGGACTGTCCTGGTAATCAAATGTCAATAAATAAGTAAGTAAATGATATATTTTGTCTTGGGGCAACTTCATTAGGCCATTTTAATGGAGTTAAATCTTGTAAGGCATAAAGTTAACTGCCTTAAGCGGTTTACTTTCCTTTAGCATAGCTGTATCCTTGTGTCTTTGTTGTAGTTACTCATACCACATGGTTTTCTGAGTCTTACCTTATCTAGATTCCTCAACACATTTTATTCATATGAGTTGCTTTATCTACAAAAAGATTACACCATCTTGTCAAGTCTAATTTTGTTTAACAAGAGGATGGCTTTGGTGTGCTGTACGTGATGTCCTCTGGGGACACAAACTTTAGAGTAGTCACTTTTGCACAGTATTGATTCCCTTTGTCTGTCATTGTGCAACCTTAGAATTAGGTGCTGGAGGTTCTGTTTGGGAAGAGGGGAGTTATATGACTGTGTCTACACACTTGTTATGCGGGAGGGTCGGGTATGCGTGCCTAGGATGTATACTTCATTCTAGAACCCTTAGTGAGGATTGGAAACAACACAAAGAGGTGCTTGCTTGCAAGAACCTCTTGAGAGGGTAATTTTATTAAGATAAGTCACAGATGTAGGTGACTTGCCCTTGCAATAGTTAATTGCATGTCATTTGGACCAAGTAAAAATATCTACTGATGTCTGGATGAGGGCATCCCATAACTATCCCCTGTTCCCAGGGAATAAATTTACTAATCAGGTCAAAGAAGGTACAACAGTCAGCAGGCTACTTGGAGAAAAAAAAGCAATCAAAATATGAAATCCCAATATATTGATGTCCTGAATGAAAAATAAAACCGTGGATATGCGGGGAGGTGCAGGAGGCTGGCCATCCTCACAAATAAAGATTCATTTGTGCAGTCTGATGCCCAGCACGTATGCCAGAGATGCAACATTTCTTTAAATTAGGAGTCAAAGCACATTTTAATCTGTTGCATACTAGTGAAACCAGCATGTTGTGAATATGTTGGTGTACCCTAGAGTTACGGCTTCATTGTGTAAATGTAAGTTTGATAAATAAAACTATACCATGAACAATATAAGCAATTGTTTGCGGTCTTAAGGCTGATATTATGTTAATTTTATTTTGAACTTTACACAAATAAATTCTACAGATTGTTCAGAAATTTGCATTGATGAGTGCAGTATGAAGGTGTGATCAGTTTGCATCTTTTCAGAATGTTCTTAATACGAGGTCAACGTTCCTAATTTCAAAAAGTGATGCAGGAACAACTTTTTAAATGCAAATAAGTGAGGAAAAGTATTATTGTGTACAACAAGCTCTACATTAATATTACATTACTTTAATCAAAGAGGAATGCATGGCAGATTAGAACTCTGTGCTGTGCCTTTGGCCTTATTTCTTTAATGAAATTTAATGCGCTGGTTTTGTATTTTGCAGCTCTGCACATCCCATCCATTTGGAATATGAGCTGTGTAAGTGATTAGGATTTTTAAGCATATGATTTTATTAAATTTAATTTTCTCTTTTAGCATGTTGTTGCAGAAGCAATGTGTTTGTCTGCAGTGCTGGCAGTCTGGAATCGTTTAGTGACCTGGGAAACCTGCAGGGTCAACTGGAGGGCAGTATGCTTGAGAAGCCAAAAGCCAACTTGTCTACTTTGGTGGGAAGAAGCTATGATTACCACATGCAGCTGTACAATTTTCTTGTGGAGATCAGGAGTGGTACAGTTACAAAAGTAGTAACGGTGTGGTTAGGTCTGCATGCCTCTGTGGCACATATATGGAAGTTTGGGTATATGTTCGTGTTATGTGATTGCATGCCTGTACCCTTGAGGTTTATTATTGCAATGCTGGTAAAGCTATAAAAGGATGCCTTAGTCTTCCTTATATAATGTGTGCCAGCAATGACTCCAGGCTGAAAATAGCTAATTAATCAAAATGGTGAGACTTTGAGATAAAGGGGTGCACAGTAGGCAGCAGATGGTTACATTTCCTAAGGAAATCCCAAAAATGAATGAATAAATCAACATGTTTCATTTTTTGTGCAGAGCAGAGGTGAAAAGTGTTGGGCTGTGTGTGGTATCATGTATTGACTCCTTTGTTGATGTTTGGATGCATTTCACTCTCATTAGTCCTTTTACTTCGCTAAAGATTTTCTCTTTGTGTGTGTGTGTGTGTGTGTGTGTGTGTGTGTGTGTGTGTGTGTGTGTGTGTGTGTGTGTGTGTGTCTGTCTCTGTCTGAGGCATACCTCTCAACCTTTTAGTGCAAGAAATAAGGCCAAAGCCTAAAATAATAAGAGAATGAAGGTACCAAAATAGGGACAGATTTAAATATTGCTCTCATAAACTTAGAAAGTTGCTAGAATAACTGGATTTTTGTTTGCCAAAGGATATGAAGTCTGAAACTCAAATATGTCATTATTTAGTGACTCCAGTGATTTGCCAGAAAAACACAAATTTATGAGAAATAGACTAAAAGTAAGAGACAACATTTTTCTATGCCTTGATTTATTCCAGGTCATCATACATGTGATCTACTTACATTTTTTACCCTGGAAGTTCACTGATGACCTTGTTGGATCATTTTCAGCATTGTAAAAGGTACTTATCCATCTCTAAAATGTAGTGTTAGTCTTATTTAATAGTACAACGCATTGTGTTAGTTATTTTACAACTTTTCTGGACATTTATGAACTTGTGACATGTTGTTCATAGTTCATTGCTTAAAAAGTCACAAAACTACTATATTTCAATGACTCTTTCCTATTTCTCCAACAGAAACTGAAGCAAAGATCTACAGGTAGTCTTTGAAATAATGTAACAAGCACCATGTTAATTGAGACTGCTTAACACAGTCCCTCCAGTAGGGGTCTTTTGAGTTCGTACTGCATCTCCCAATGGGCATGGCCTCAGTCTAATGAAGCCATTGCCTCACAGTTCAAACAAATGTTTGTCTTAGAACCATAAGTGGTACTAGAAAACTACAAATGGCAAACTCCTTCTTCTTTCGGCTTTTTCCCAGTTAGGGGTCACCACAGCGGATCATCTGTCTGCTCATGATTGGCAGTGGAGTTTTACGGTGTCGAGTTGCCAGCCCAACCTTCCACAGAAAGCACACACGCACGCACTCACGCACACACACCTAGGGCCAATTTAGAATGTCCAATTCACCTACTGCATGTCTTTGGGATGTGGGAGGAAACCAGAGCACCCGGAGGAACCCCACGAGACCACAGGGAGGACATGCAGACTCCGCACAGAAGGCATCCCAGCCGACACAAAGTAACCTCTACAGTGGTTGCATTCATTCAATTCTAGATCTCTGGATTTTATAAGCCAAAATAACCATAGTAAATGTGAATGTTGTAATGTTGTATAAACAGACTTCCATATCTGAGTAACCATTCAAGCAATGCACATACTACCAGCAGTATTTTGTTCATACACCTGTGAGCTTTCATATGAGGCTAAGCGGTTCTGTCTTTGTAACTTGATTGTTGGGATGTTTAGATAAATATGAAAATTAAGGCAACACAGTATATAAACAATGATAAATATTTCTTTATCTGCACTAGACAGATGTTAAATATCAATAATTTGTGTTTTGAAATTGTGTAAGCTTTAAGATGACGTTTTCTAATACCTTTTAGATAGTGTGGTTTTAGAATAAATAATGTAAATATGAACAAGCAATATTTGACATTTAAAATGTTAGGAGGATGTAACTATAGAAATTCCTGGAGGCATCACTAGGCTGTAATAAGTTGATGATTGTCAACATTCATGCAAAGCAAGTAGGGACTGGGCAATTGTACTGCCAACTTGCAGTGACTGATTAGACCTTCTGCTGTGCTATTCATCACATAACAGCTTGGGTCCAAGGACCCCCCTTGCCCTGTCTAGCTACTGCTTTGTCATTACCTTCAGTTATTACAAAGGTAATGCCTCCTTTTGTTCCTTATAAGCAAGTTTCACATCAACAACTCTCACTATCATGCCTCTCAACTGTAAAGAATTTCACAGAATGTCCAGATTTGTGCCCTTTATTTTTGGTCTGCTCCTCATAAAATTTGTAGTTTTCTGGCAGGTCAATGAGGATTGAAGTCACTAAAAAAGACAGTCATTTAAATTTCAGACTTCATATCCATCCAAAAATACATGCTAATGAAAAACCTGTTATTCTATCCACTTTCTAAGTTTGTAAGAGCAATATTTATGATCTTTCGCTATTTTGGGCCCTTGCACACCCATTATTTTCAGTTTTGTCCAGATTTCTTTTGTTAAAAGGTTGAGAGGTATGTTTGTACTAGAGCTGGGATCTACAACTTCCGGCTGTGTACACTGTGTAAAGGAAGTCTTCGTCATTTCTGTGCTTCCCTCCTCAACCTCAACAATGTGAGTAACAGTATGAACAGTATCCTCAACCTCAACAATGTGAGTAACAGCATGAAGTATCCTTTTACCTTGTCCAACACCAGGCTCCTTAAAATGTCTTAGAATTTGCCATATAAAAAGGGCCTGTAAAAGTATTTCAAGAATGGCATTTTTTTTTTCCTTAGGTTGGTATTTGGAAACCATGTTCTTGCTTATGTGCATTGCTTGCATAGGTATTTTTGTACCCAAGCAGACTTCGAAGAATTTCTGAACTTGTAGATAGCAAATGGAGGTGTGATTGAGAAAGACATAATAGGGAACGTATGTTTTGGGAGTGTAATGTGTTGGAAGATTTTAAAAATTTCTTAAAAGTTCTTTATCAGAAGTATTGGGTAGCAAATGGCTGTAAGTAAGGAGTGATCGTTTTGAGCTGGGATATAGGATCAGAACTGACATTGTAAGGCCTTATTAAGTTTAATTCTGTTGGCTACCAAAAAGTAATTGCTAGAAAATGGAAATCAAAGTATATAGCAACTGTATTTTAGGTATTGAATATTATAAAAGAGATAAGAGCTGGAAGAGGGATCTTTAGAAAATTGAAGGAGCAAATTACTTAGAAGTAAATGGAAATTGTGGGAACAATACATATGCAGTATAATGTTCAGGAAGCTATATTTTGTAATGTATGACTGTTGATAGTAGCAAAGAAAATATATGTGATGTATATTGTATTTAAATGAAAAGATGTTAAAATGGCTTGTTTTGTTTTTTGTTAATGTATATTTGCCTGTGTCTTAGGGATAATTTAATAAAAGTATTAAAAAAAAAGTAAAGAAAAAACTTGCATTAAGAAGTCACGATGCTGTATCGTGTATTAGTGTTGCTGTAGTTTGTACTCTTCATTCTGATCCCAGCACATTTCTTTTGTAGTGCAATGTACATACCACAACAATTTGGCTTACTTGTAATATTTGTGCATTTTTATTTGCTGTTTCAATTGCTAAAGCAAAAAGTTTATTTTTTGTTTTGTTGACATTGTTATTCCCACTAAGCCTACAACCAGAAGTGGTTTTCATAGTGACTAAGGGAAATTTATCCTGGCCACTGAGGAAGCTCCCTTACTCCTTTGAATGGGAGAATATTTTTGGTGCAGTATAGCATGGAGACACAAACCTGTGCACTGAGAGCAACTGAGTAGTTGCTGACCTCATTACCAAAGTTCCCGAAATATGTGTTAAAGTTGACAGCAGCACTGGAATCCAAGGGGTTACTTTGCAAATGGTTGCTTTTCAAGATGATGCACTGGAGGAAACCCAGATTAAGCCATTGCTTCCTAAAGTGACAAGTTTCCTTTAAAAGGCATTCAGAAAGAGGGAGCCTGTGCAGATTTGTCTCCTGTGAAGAGAACAGATTATACAGTGAGTGAGTGCAGCATGTAAGAAAGGAGTTATGCAGCTGTTCAGGGAGAGGAAGAGAGAGAAAGATGGACAGAAGGATGTCTGCCAATGTGGCAGCTGCAAGGAAGAGACCATGCTAGGAATCAAGCAAAAGTAGAAAGCCAACAATGACAGTTAAGTGGTTTAAGGGTAATTAGAGAAGCCTTTGGATTTTTCCAGATATTAAATTTGCTCCATCATGCAAATTAATAAAGAAACGTCTGCAGGTATGACATTTGAGACTTTTCAGTTTGCTTGGCTGCACAGTTTAGGATGGAGTTTAAAAATAAGTGATTGTGCACCTGCAGAATTAGTGACTTTAGTCTGTAGACTAAAGTAAGAATTTTGTTACCCCTTAGAACTGATAACATTTCAAAGTTAGATGCTGAAAATGTTTGCAGTAGATCTACTGTATACTGTGTTTGATATTTAAAAAGTTACAGAAAAAAAAGAGACATTTAGATGGGGGGGGGGGGGTGGAGGCTTTAATTCCTTTGTGTGGAAAAGGCCAAACATTTTGCCATCTGCCAGATTTGGATATTAGCTGACATTGGAGAACTTTAAAGTAATAGTTATCCAAAGTCATGCTACTTCTGCAGTGACTTTAATAATCATGTAGTTAACTGTCCCAAACAAAAAGGGCTTCAATATGGAAAAAAGGGGTGTGGCAAAAATTGAGTTTTTTTATAGGTCTGCCTGCTTAGCCCTCTAGCTGTTTTCACATTTACTTTATCTGCATACCCCAGGTCCCCCAGCTCCTCATTTTGGGCTTACCCCCAGTGTAACTCTGTCACAGTGTGGCCCTACTAGCTGCTCAAGGAGTCAAACTTGTGGCAACACAGCCTGCTGCTGGAGAGAGGATTCCTGTGAGGAAATAAGGTGTGTGGCACCAAGTGCCTTCATGTGCATGGAGGCAGTCAGAATCCGTAGCCAGGGGGTGTGGAAGTGCAGTGATGTCGCAACATCCTGCCACTTCCCCCTTGTTAAGTAATCTGCCTGTAAGATGCCTGATCTCCACTAGACATCACATAGTCAGTGTTTTACTTGACTAACTCCCTCAGTGCTAAAAGTAGTCTTAATAGCATAGCTATATGAATGTTATATTAGCAGCATAGTATGGGAACTGTGGTATTCTGATAGCTTTGACAGTGAGGCAGTGGTTTCCTGTCAGAAGTAGGTATGTACAGTCAGTATGGCTGGAGCCATGCCACTAACGTCCGCAGTAATTTGGCCATCATAGTCTTAGCCATCAGGGCCATAAAAGAAGAACCCTGAAGGAGAACTAATAGTTCATAAGATGAAGGTAGATGATTAGACTTGTACGGGAAATATGGACAGACTATTAGCTTGGATTATGCTGGAGGGGGAGTAGAAATAGGGAGAAGCTGGAGAAAATGGAGGAGAAGAGAAGGAAAGAAGGAATAAGAGACTAAGATGGTGTTTAGTTAGGCAGAGATGCACTGTAGTCAGTGACTCCTGGAATGGATTTATGGAGTCCCATCTGCTCATCTAATTCAAGTTTAAATTTTGCTAGGATTTTGCAATGTATAATATGTAGGTGGAAGTTTATTCCAAAGGCAAGCTGAGCTGGATAATGAATTTATCCCTGAATCAGGACTTGTTGGTGTTTTTCTGTAAAACTTTGTCTTTGGAGCTGAGAAGTTTTTCTTTCCAAGGAAAAGGAAGTCACATAGGGAATGGTATGACATAACTCAGAAAACAAAGCACAGGTCACCTCACAGAAATCTGTTGCTACTAAAAGTGGGGATGGTTTTAAACCTTAACTGTGTTAGTTGTAAAGCACTGTGGGAACTTCTATTAATGAGAGTTGCTTAGAGGTATACATTCCAGTTTGAAGCATTGTATTAGGTTCATAGGTTATTACTAAACTAATAATCCCAAGGTGGCCTTTTTAAGGCTAGTCATGCTCCCCAAAGGTATGACCCAAATCCTGTATCTTGTGTCATTCCAAGGTAAGCTGCTTAAACATTATGCCAACCCCCAAGCCCTAACTTTTATTACTCTGAAACTTGTCAGACTTATAAAAGAAAGAATCCTATGTGTAGGGAGTTAAGGGGAATGGCAGCCCTCCCCCACACACACACACACCTTACAAATGAAAATACTAATCTGTTTGTCTAGCTGTCTGTCTAATCTATTGTTTGATCTACCTAGTTGTTTACCTATTTGTCTACCTGTCTATCAACATGTCATTTATATTACACTGAAGTCATTCTAGTGATCTACCTTTCCCCCTGCTTTACTGTATTTTTTTCACCACTTTCAGATTCTGACCCCAAATTTTGGAGGTTCCCATGGAATTATAGTCTTCAGATCTGACATGGTCTGGTTCATCCTCCTATACTGCAAGGACTGAAATGCCGGCTC
Organism: Protopterus annectens; assembly: GCF_019279795.1. Lineage (NCBI taxonomy): Eukaryota > Metazoa > Chordata > Ceratodontiformes > Protopteridae > Protopterus > Protopterus annectens. The sequence goes on along the minus strand of NC_056730.1, from coordinate 892,019,949 downwards.
TCAGTTGTCTCAACACTGCTAGAAGTTTCCCAGGCTTCATCTCCTCATCCTTTCCCATGGTACTTCACACTCTTGACATCTTTCTCCAGATATTGTTTGCTGCTCATCACAGTCAAACAAGGGTTCAAAATGGCCCCAGACTTCATTAAGTCATCTGTTGAAGTCTTTTTTTGGTGTTACCTTTGCATTGTTTTCTTTGTTGTTGATCCTTCATCTCCATGTGCTTTTCAGAGCATTTTTCCAATTTTTGTGAGAAATTTTCCTCTGTTCTACGTTTCTCCTCTTCATCTAGTCATTTTGTGCCATTAGCCTTAGCTTTGCTGGTAATTGTTTAATGTGGTGTTTTTGTTGTTAGGACTTGGATTTGAATTTTTTTGGTTTGTTTGTTTTTCCTAGTGCTCTACTGTTGTGTTCTGTTTATAATGTTGTTTACCTGTTTTGATTTTACGTGTTTTGATTTTTCTTTTGACAGGCAGGCTTCTCTAGATGCTTTTCTTGTGGGCACAAATCTCGCCCACTTCTTATCATAAATATATTAAGTGTATAAGTATGGGTTTTGCCAATCAGAAGGAATATTGTTCCATCTGTAAAAACTTTGACAGAAAGACAGTTGTGATAAATACTGTAAGTTAATCATAAAATGTTTTTTTTTTTTTGCCTAGTGAGGACATCAAGGGTAGTCCACTTCAGCATGGTCTAAAAGCTGTAAGGATTTCTCTAAAGATGATACAGGCAAGGTTAAGTCTAAAAAAAAAGAGCCCTCATGCCACAGTGGGTTCTGCCCTCTTCCTCCTTCCAAATGTCCTGGAAGAGAGGACTTGGTGTGTTGTCTTAGGATTCTTTAGTGCCTCAACTGGCTGTGAAAATTGTACATTAGGTCCATGTCCCCAGTCCCAGGTGCCTCTTCCCTTTCTGATGTGGACCTTACAAGGGGTTCTACCAGATCTGTCATTGACATCAATTATGGAAAGCTATCTAGAGCCATGCTTCAAGGCCAGATGGATTCGGGCCTTCCCTTATCCCACTGCTGTGCAGGGGCAGACAGGAAGAATGCATCTCACCTGCTTTATCTGCCTTCTCAGTCCCTGTTCCCGTACATATTAGGTGGGGGCTGCCCACTTCCATCTGGGCTCTTACAGGATCAGGATGGACCTTTCCATCTACAGTAGGAGGGGTAGCCTTAACATTCCAGTCATACAAATTCAATGTTCAGTACAGAAAACTAAGAATACTGCTAATTATTTATTAAACTGAGTTACCATTCAAATTCAGAAGAGAGTGACAGACATACCAAAGTGTCTAATTGCACACAGATGATTATGGACTATCTTTCTAGAGCAGTGGCACTAAACAATACAGACCCTGAAATAGAAGGGGATATTGTTTTGCAAAAGAAGAATGAATATTGTTAACACTGATAGTTGGCATGAAGTGATGTACAAATTTGTCACTTTAAAGCCAGGGAGAGGGGGCGTAATCAAGATTTTGGATGGAAATTTGTCTTGAAATGATTGGTTAATAAATTTATTGTTAATGAAAAAAAACACTGATACTTGGCATAAGAAGTGCAAAGGGGAAATAATTTCTGAAAGCAAGAAGTGTAATACAAAGATGGTAACTGTTTGAAATGTCAGATTCACCTAGAACAAGTCCTGAAACACAGAGACTGAATGGCCGAAACAACAGACTTGCATTTATTCAGTCCAAGATGGTCATTTTCCAGAATATTTCCTTTTCTCCAAGGTATGGCGATCTCGGCATTAGTCTGGGGGGACTTGCCATGCACATTGGGGGGGGTTGTAAGAGGGCTTATTCCCATCCAAAAAAAACAAGTTTAAAAGAGAAGAGCGATGTTCAGTATTCGCTCTTCTGCAATTTCAAACTTTTTCAGTGTGTCGGTACTCTGTATTTTCAGTGCCATCATATATCCCAGTAGAAATACATAGAGACAATTATTTGTTTAGGTCAGTAGATTGGAGCAGAAAGCTCTTTATCATCTGCACAATGTTACAGAGAATGCAAAGGCAAACATTTCTGAAACTATAGAATGCAGGTAATAAAAAACAAGAAAAATAGCTGATATTTCTTAAATGCAGTCACATTTGAAAATGCTAGAAGCAAAAAGATTTAGTAGAAGACTTAAAGAAAAAAGATTTAGATCCAACTGAAAGCTGGAACAGAATTTCATACTTACAGGCACAGACAAAACACTGCTCTTGTACAACAGTCGAGTACAGTGAGGAGAACAGATAAGAAGGGCTGCAGCTAAAATTTGACAGGATGCATGTGTTGACATTAACCAGGAAGGCTGAGGTACAAATATTGAAATAATCTGTAAATTAAACTTCATGCTATACTTGTTACCCTCAGGTGAAGGGGGGAACTGTAGCTCTTTGTAGGACGGTACAGAAATGTTAATTCCTGGGATTATTACATAAATCTACAAATTTTATTCAAAGCAACCAGAAACTGTTGAGCGTTGCAGAAAAAACATGCAGTCACAAAAGGTAGTCTGTATTCAAGTGTGGGAAGAAGTACCCCTTTCGTAACCACACTGAGTCTCATCTGTAAACAGATGTGTTTTTATCAAGTAGACAGGTCTCTGTTTACAGAGGCAACAGTATTGTCAGTGAATGGCAAGTATAGGTCAAGTGAAAAACCAAGATACGTATTTGAGTCTGTTTCAAATTTACCTTAAAAAGAAGATTCAGCTGTGCAGTGGGTGCACACCCAAGCCTTTTCTGGGTTGCAAATAGCATAGCTGCAGTTTTCTTAAAATTAGTGTCAAGGCCATACACTTGGAGAACCACTGACAAATTTCAACAATATGGGTAGAAAGGACATTTCTATTAATATCAGAATTCTTGGTGTCCCAGATAACCATGCTATCAGCATATAGGGCCACTAGCAAGTAAAGCTGCTGTCTTGCTACATGAAGTTCAGTTCTTGGTTGGAATTCTTTCTTTTTCAGTTGGCATATCCTCCCAATATCCATGTGGGTTTTCTCAACCTACTGCTGTTTAATTTTAAAGTCAAAGATCATGCAGTATATTTATACATACAAGTGAGTGTGCATGTGGTCTGAGAAAGACCAGTGCCCAGAATGAGCTTCAATGCCTTGTGCCCATTGGCAGCCAGAGTATACTCTTGCATCCTCTCAAAAAAGTACAGGGTAAAGCAGGTTATTGAAAATAAATGGATAGTTAGATGATGATTAGCTTGATAAAAAATATATCAGAAGACTTAAATGTTGCTTAAAAATAGGCTTAGCAGAAATGCGAGTGGAAGACCCTCATGGGTAGAAACATAATTTAAAGTGTTTGATTTACTTCAATCTGACTTAAAGGATCCGTGGCTTAGGTAAGGATAAATCCAATAGGGTAGAAGGTCATTCAGACTGTAGTTATGAAAATTCAACTTATCAAATGCTTTAGAATCTATTAAATCTGTCTTTCTCTGTTAGATTACCCTTACCCATGTTAGTTACTATCCCTCACTGACACCATAATATGGTGATAATGGAACCATTACCATTTTAGTAATCACATTGGCTGTAAGATTTACTATCTAATATGTGCATTGAGTTGGTTTGCTGATGCATTCCCAGTAATTTTAGCCAAAGATATAAGAAGAGAGATTGTGCTGTGAGGTTCTATTAAATAGGAGTATTCCTGTTTTCTTGGATATGGCGGTGTTGATTTCCTGTGTGTTAAAGGATTTTGTTAAGTGGAGTGAGCCTTTTTTGGTGTGGGAGGTGATAGGATATGAGCAGATTTCCAAAGTTCAGGGAAAAAAGAACCTTGGTTAATGAAACACTGTTACATTTGAGAGGAATAAAAATTAATTTGTTTCAAGACCTAAGAAATCTGGTTTGTTTTGCTCCTGTACCTCCTCGCAAGTGAACATTGGGTGCCACCCAGCTTCTTTTCTTGTTACCAGACCCTCTGTAGCCTCCTCCAGGCTCAACCTGGCCCATGTCCAGGTGCCAATGAAGTGGTCAAAGATGCTGCTGCAGCGTCTTACTGCTCCCATTTTAGTGTGCCCTAACTTCACCACCCGCCCATGATGACTGATGTATGACTTCAGCTCAGAGCTTGCAAGGCTGTTGATGAGCCTAAGCAGTTTCCCTCTCCCAGGATGGCCAAGCTGACACCACCAGTGACTTGCTGCCATCTTTCCTTGCTGGTACTTTCAGTGTCTGTCCTGCTAGATGAGCACTAGTCATCTAGGGCAGAGTCTGGGCCTTGTCCTTCTGCACCACTGGGCCTGGACTAAGAAAAAGAAACCTAGTTGTTAGGCCATCAGCTCCTTGTGTACCATGATTAGGAGTAATCTTCATCCATTGGTTAACTTCTTGAAGTGTGACTGTCATGAAATTAAAAGTTGGTGTAAGTCTTTTTGGATTTTCCAGGTGAGAGGAGCAGGGGGAACTGAAGGGACTGAAGGGAAAACTGGTTAGCTAAGCATGAAGTAACAAGTTGATTATTAATAGCTAAGTAAGACTATTGCAACCTTTAGTATGAATAGTATGGTTCAGCATAAAATAAAAAACCTAGCTAGATCTGATGTTGTCCTTTTCATTCTTCCTCACTGATGGGTTCCAGATCTGATATCGGATTCGAAAACCATCAGTGAGGAAGGGCTCCAGATCTGATATCTGATACCAATCTGGCCGCATTTCCAAGACTATGGATCTGTGTCTTGAGCTCCTCCCTGTTCCCATAATGCACCATAGCTTCCCTAACTCCTCAGGTCTTGTTTGCCTCCATTGGGTCCAGACTTGGATTCTTGAGTCTCGAGTGGGAATTGCTAAAAGTCTTCAAATACGCTAAGTTTCTCTTTAAACTATTATTTGTGTTATTGTAGCTTATCCTCCCCTCCATCTACAGCTGTGTGTTTGTGTGTTTGTGTGTTTGTGTGTTTGTGTGTTTGTGTGTGTGTGTGTGTGTGTGTGTGTGTGTGTGTGTGTGTGTGTGTGTGTGTGTGTGTGTGTGTGTGTGTGTGTGCTATTAGCTTGTACAGCCTGTAGTGTGCCTTTTCTCAGTACTTTTTTGTTGTTGTTGGTTCAGATAATATCCAATAAACCTACAGGCTTCAAGAGATGCACTTCTTGTGGGCATAAAATCCCTAATTCAGATGCCCACCAGAAATGCGTCTGCTGTTTAGGACAAGGATACTTGAACATAGCATGCGAGGTGTGTGCATCCTTTAATCCAAGAGCCTTGTTGGATAGAGGTAATAAACTCATTTTGAAAGGCGTTTTACCTGCATGGTCTCCTTCATCTGGGGATCAAAGCTGCTCTAAACTTGTCCACTCCAAGGAATTAAAAAGATGAGCCCTCTCTGCTTCCCTGAGGGCCTCGTCAGAGCAAAGTGAGAAAAGTAAAAAAAAATCTTAGATCTGACTACTTTGGATCTGGGCAAAGCAAAGACATCCTCAGAACTGACAACTTTTTCGGATCTGACAGGAGCCATTGTCATTTCATGTTCTCCTCTACCAAGTGCTTCCACCTAAGATCCTAATATATTGGATCACACTGCTAGGAGCCGTACACCAGAACATATTTTAAAGCCAGTGTCTTCCTCCTGCCAAGATTTTACAAACTCCTTTCAAATCCTCCATGTCTGCTTCCTCAGCTTCTTCTAAGTCTTTTCGAAGTTGACAGAGGCCAATGTGGACAGGATGATACGGAAGTTTCTCAGGACTCAGATCCAGAGGGGGGGATCTTACCAACTCCATCCCATCTCAGATCTGTGAGTGCTCCATCACATTCTGTACAGACTCCTTCTCTGATGTGTCCTGTGGTTTCAGAACCCCAGGATCCTGGATACACGAGAGAGTCCCTTCCTCAACTCTGACCATGTCCCTGACTAGCCCTGTTCCATTTCTGTCAGGTCAGAGTGGGTCTCTGATCTGGGAAGTCGGTGCCAGGTCTGTGAGGGGGAGTTGGCTTCGGCTCCGACCTTCTCAACTCTGTCCCTTCTGCTTGGTGCCTTGGTCCTTGACAGCTCAGGTGTGATTCTCCCTGGAGGCCTCGGATCTGGTGTTGGCTCAGTCCCCCCCCCCAGCTTTTTCTGTTCCAAGGGAGAGGGAAGGAGTCTCTCCGGGTCCATCGGCCTTCCAGGTTGCAGAAAGGATCATCTTTAGGATCAGAGAACCACCTTCTCAAATCTTGAATCCCCCGGTCCTTCATTAGGTCAGAGCACTGAGCCTATCATTTCTTCCATAGGTCAGCCTACCTCAAGGAGCCTCCAGACCATTTCCCTTCAGGAAATTCACCTTTTTTCTTATACTTTCCCAGACACCCCATGGAGGAAGTCCCTTGAAAGAAAAAGTGCAAGAGGAGGCACATAGACTGCCTGATGGAGTCTCTCACTGAGGACACTGATTTTGACGAGGGAAAAGGGTCACCCCAATTACCACCTGAAGACGTCTCCTTCGGAGGTGTCCTAGAACTTCTTAAGCAAAAAAGGTGGTGGGTCCTCCTTAACCCCCTTCTTCTGAGGAGTCAGTGTTCCTGGGAGCTTTCAGGGCAGGCCTGTCTATGTCTTGGGTGACCCCCCCCCCGGCAGACAAACTTATTGATTTAGTTTCCTACTGAGCATATAAGGAGCTGGACATGGTTAAGCCTATGTCCCTAAGCTCCTGGACAGGTTCCTTAGCCCACCGTCTGACAGCTTGCAGTAGAGTAGGGGCATTCCAGTAGATGCCATTGTTGTGCCAGCAGCCACAAAAAAGGAGTTAACAGAGTAAAGCTGCACTGTCCATCCACTGATCAAGGAGTCCAGAGGGATGGACAGATATGGAAAGCATGTTTATGTCTCAGCTACCTTCCCACTGAGGTTGTTAAAATATTTGGCACATTTCATCCGTTTGCAGAGAGAGACCCATGTAAAGAACTAACCAACTCTGTTGCCGAGACCATGTAAATAATATTTCTCCACAACTGGGTGCTCTGTCTCTTCTATTACCAATTCTTCATTGAGGCTGATTTCTCATGCTGCAGCAGACACCTCAAGAGCCGCCGGTTCAGGCATAGCCATAAGGAGACATGCCTGGATGAGGCTCTGTGACTTTGGGGAACCCTTCAAGGCGTTCTTTATTAATGCCCTCTTTGATGGTTCCTCCTTGTTTGGACCATCTCTGAAAGATACACTTACCCACAGTGAGCAAATAGGAGAGACCATGTCTGCTGTGGGGATCAAGTTTTCCACCTTTACTAGGAACCACTGAGGAGGGAAGAAAACTTGGTTCTGGAAGTCTTAGGGACCTTTCCAAGACTTGTGTGGAGCTACTTCCTGCAGAGGCAGAAGGGGAGGTTTTAATGAGAGGCACTGTCCCAGAGGCAGGGGGAGTCCACAAAATCAGGGCTTCAGGGAATTCTTCCTCAATAAGCCCATCAGTGCTTCTGAAGTCCTGCCAGACTGTCCATCTCTGGAGTCAGTCAGAGATCATCTAGCCCTATACCTGGAAGCCTGAACAAATATAATAAACAACACTTGGGTGCTAAGCATAATATCCAGAGGTTATTACATTTCCTTTTCCCCTTCACCTCTAAGTCCCAAGAGGAAGCTCCCCAATGTACCACCCAGTCACAGAGAATACACTTCTCAAAGTTCAAAAATTTCTGCAAAAAAAGTCTTCCAAGAACATACCTCTCAACCTCTTAGTGCAAGAAATGTGGACAAAGTGCAAGAAATGTGGACAAAGCCCATCAAAATGAGGAGGACAAAGGTCCAAATATAGGAACATATTTGAAAAATATTTAAAAATATTAAATAAAATGAGACGCAGAAGGCTGTAAACTCCAGAATAAGGCCTTTACTCAGTGCAAAAACACAAGCACTTTCACAGTTAAGCTTCTTCAGCTGTAAATAAGCACTAATAAAACACACCTTTATATCCAAGAAGTATATCACATGATACAAAGTCATATGACAATATGCCTACATAACTCAATTATATCATGGACAGCTTATCTAAAACTTTATTAATACAAAAATATATAAAAAATATATAAAACATGTATAAAAACTATCATATAAACATATATATGCAAAGCTTATATAAAAAAGCATATATTTAAACTAAATGCTCAACGTTTCAAGGGTGCCAATAGCTACGCCAAGGCAGTAATGGTTGTGTGGGAAGAGAATTATATTTTTAAAGGTCCATTCAGGGAACGCATTTTGTTCTATCGTAGATTTGTTGATGATGTTTTTATTTTGTGGGACGGTGGGTATGCACAGTTCTCTGAATTCATGGTGTATGTCAATAATACGACTGAATATTTGCGTTTCACACACAGGATGTCATATGATGAGATGGATTTTTTAGATGTAGCTGTGTTGAGAGATTCGAGTGGGGAAGTGTACACTAAGCAGCATAGGAAGGAGTGTCATGTTAACCATCTTCTACATCGCAGCAGTGCACATCCACCTCATATATTTAAGAACATAGTCACTAACCAAGTAATGAGGGCTTCTAGGCTCAATGTTAGAGACGAGGATTTCAATTGTGAAGTAGGTAGGGTAATGAGGCATTTGAAAGATAGAGGATATAATTATATGTTTTTAACAAAACAGATACCAGGAGCAATAGACAAGCGAGGTCAACAAGCTAGACCATTTTTCTCTTTGAGGAAGGATTCTCCTGGAGATGTTGTTAGAGTTTCCTCTCAGACTAGCTTAAGAATTTCTTTGAAGTATGCTGCAGATGTGAATAAATATGTTGATATTATTAAGAAACGCTGGCAGGTTTTAATGACAGATGATGAGATTGCCAGTATTGTTGATCATGTCCCTAGGATTTGTTTTAGAAATGAGAGGTCCCTCAAGAGGAGATTGTGTTATCCTAAAGAGAATAGACATGACAGTGGTAATAATGGCACCAATCCATGTGGACACTGCAATTGTTGTTGTTATATAGATAGTAGTATGACATATCTTCACCCTGATCAAGGCAGAGAATATATTTTTAGGATTTCAGCTACATGTAACAGTAAACATGTTGTTTATCTTGCTTGTATGGTCTGTGCCAAATTCTATGTTGGCAAGACAGACAGATGTCTTAAGGAACGTATTAGGGAACATTGTTATAATATTAAGAAGGGAAATAAGACCAAATGCACTTGCTAGACATGTTCTCAATACAGACAGTTCCCATGTTTTTAATTTTAGAATGATCGGTCTAACTTATGAGAGCTTGAGACAGGGTGACATCAGTAATAGAACTGAGAGCTTGGAAGCTGTCTGTATTACCAGACGTAGGAGTACTGATGGTCATGGTCTTAATTAATGTATTCCTTTGAGACCAAGACTAAAGAGTAGGCCCTTGAAACATTGAGCATTTAGTTTAAATATATGCTTTTTTATATAAGCTTTGCATATATATGTTTATATGATAGTTTTTTATACATGTTTTATATATTTTTTATATATTTTTGTATTAATAAAGTTTTAGATAAGCTGTTCATGATATAATTGAGTTATATAGGCATATAGTCATATGACTTTGTATCATGTGATATACTTCTTGGATATAAAGGTGTGTTTTATTGGTGCTTATTTACACCTGAAGAAGCTTAACTGTGAAAGCGCTTGTGTTTTTGCACTGAGTAAAGGCCTTATTCTGGAGTTTACAGCCTTCTGCATCTCATTTTATTTAATATTTTTAGTTATTTGGTTTGTTGGAGACGTTTTGTGTGGGTTACTTACAGCAGTTGATTTTGTTTCTATATTTTAAATATTGTTATAAACTTAGAAAGTTGCTAGTGTGACAGTGTTTGTTTTTAACATACATTTTCTGAAGGATTGAAGTCTGAAACTCAAATGCATGTCATTTAGTGACTTCATCAGATTAACTCAGTGATTTGCCAAAAAACAACATATTTTTATGAGGAACAGACCAAAAATATGAGCTAAAAATCTGGACATTCTGCAAAAATCTGTACAGTTGAGAGGTATGTCCAAGAGGTCCTGAACAACCAAATAGGATTCAGAACTTATTCATACTTCTTTTTGGTGCCAAAGAAAAGAGAGGACCTAAGAAAAATTCCAGATCTCAGCAACCTAAATCGCTATGTCAAGAAGTCACAGTTTCGGATGGTAATAGTCCAGTCCATTCTGCCACTTCCATGCAAGGGTGATTGGATGTGTTCCATAGATCTTCAGGATGTGTATTATCATATTAAAATAGTCACTCCAAGAGACACTTGTGCTTTCAGCTGGGAGCCAATCATTATCAATTCAAAGCACTGCGCTTTGGACTCACCACAGCCCCCTGGGTGTTTACCATGTGCATGGCATTTGTAGCTGCTCTCCTGAGGCTAAAAGGATTCTGAGTGTTTCCCTATCAAGATGACTGGCTCCTTACTGCCCCAACAACCAACAGACATCAACTGCTACAAACAAGGGATTACTTAGTTCAGATCTCAAAATCCCTTGGCATCACGATTAATCTTACAAAATCAAACCTGACTCCTGTAGAAGATCTAGAATTTATAGGCATGCAACTGAACACCACAATTCAAGTAGCTTCACTATCCCTGTATCTCATAATTTTGCTGAGACAACAAGTTCGGGACTTACTAGATCTTCCTTCTCCCCCAGTGAAATTAGTGCTCTGAACATTAAAGTCTGTGTTAGCTGCTATCATTCTAGTTCCCTTAGCAATATTTTTATGCGAGTTCTACAGTGAACTTTAGTGGTTCAGTTGTCCATTCTTTACCAGCGTCTATCTCTTCCTATCAAACTGACTTTGATTTGCAGACATAATCTCCAGTGATGGATGCAGTCAAACAACCTGTCATTGGACAGGCCATTCTCTTCCCCCCAATAGCCACAGTGGCCATGGATGCTTCCCAGTTGGGGTGGGGGGGCATTACAAGAAAATATGGTCCAAGGCACATGGTTCCCCTCCAAGACCAAGCTGCATGTCAATGTCCTTGAAATGAAAGCAATCCTCCTAACATTGCAAGCCTTTCAAGACATTCTCGGTCTCTCTGTAGGGGACTATTGCTATACACACAGACAGCATGTCAGTGGTCTGGTACATCAACAAACAAGGAGGAACCTGATCCTATCCATTATGCAGAGAGGCCATGAGGACTTGGGAATGGGCGATCTCTTCAAGCCACTTTCTAATTGCAGCGCACATTCCAGGGAGAACCAATGCACTAACAGACAAACTCGGCAGGTTCATTCCAATTCCTCACAAGTGGTCCCTCAATCAATCAGTAAAAGACTTGATTTTCAGCTGTTGGGACCAGCCTTGTTGTGACCTTTTTGCCTCTCCCATAAACAACAAATGCAGCAAGTACTTTACTCTGACCCCCCCCCCCCAGGGGAGTCCCCAAGGGATGCTGTAGTTCATGATTGGCCCCCTGGGTCTCCTTTATGTTTACTCCCCCCCCCCCCTACCATTGATACCAAAATTTCTGCAGAAAGCCAGCAGGTTGAAGAGCTCAGTAATTCTCATTGCTGCCTTCTGGCCTCATCAAGTATGGTTCCCCCTTTCTTTGGTCTCACCTGAAATATCTTTCATGGATACTGGAACCCAACCAAGACCTCCTATCTCATCCGTCAGAACACCAGCACCCCAGTCTCCACACCCTCACATTGACTGCATGGTTTCTCCACTTCAGTGATAATAAGGTCCAGGCTTGCATCTCCAGTTCGTGACACAATTTTGGCTTCCAAAAAGGCCTCCACCAAAAAGGTCTACAACAAGTAGAAAAGGTTTTCCATATAGGCTGCTAAGGAGAACATTGATCCTTTTTCAGCTTCTACCTCAGCCATCCTCCTTTTTCTTATCGCTCTATTTAAAGAAGCCAGTTTTTCTACCATAAACTTCAACTGGCTGCCATATCCATTTTTCATACTGGTATGGGATCTTCCTCATTTTCAAGTTCCAGGTTATGTAAAGCTTTTATGAAAGAAATCTTTCTTCTCAGACCCCCCCCCCCCCCCCCCAATAAAAGATCCTTCTCCCCCTTGGGATCTTGTGATTTGTTCTTCAGGGCCTTCTTCAAAAAACATTTGAACCAGATGACAATTGTAAGATAAAGTTCCTTTCTTGGAAAGTTATCTTTCTTGTAGCCATTACTTCAGCTAAAAAGAGTGTCTGAACTTCAAGTGTTATCAGCTAAACCTCCTTATATCATATTCCACAAAGACAGGGTATAGGTTCATAGGTTAGTACTAGGCAAATCACCTTTGTGGGCCATTTTAAGCCTAGCCAACTATACCATGTGAGAATCAAACCCTGCACCTCACATCTGTCAGGTAAACACTGTAACCACTATACCACTCTCCCATGTATCTCTACGTGCCAAACCTTCCTTTATGCTAAGTTAGCCACAGAATCCAACATTAATCAATTCATTTGCCAGTCTTCTTTCCCAGTTTTTCTAATAAAGGTGAATACCTGTTAGTTGTGTCTTAGATGTTCATAGGCAACTACATTTCTATCTTCAGAGAATCAAGAAATACAGAAAGGTTATAACTAAAGCTCAGCAGGAACCCAGACCAAGTCCAAACACAATAATATTCCAAAAGCAGACGTCCAAAAGACTGAAGTTGAGTAAAAACAGTTTTAATAACAGTAATAGATGTACACAAAACAAACTTGTGAATGCTTTTGAAGCTTTACCCCCTTCTTCAGACCATGAAAAAATTAGACACTTAAAACCTTATGTACAGATAACCAGCCATACAATTAAGGGATGTCAGATCACATGGTGCAATTAATGATGCAATCCTCTCCTCTTCAGAGCAGGTTTTAAAGAGACAGCATTATTCAGACCCGGGTATACAGTAGCCCTCGGGTCAAGAAGCCATCTTAACTCAATATATTCTGTTTCATTAGCTATATCACCTCCTCTTATATTAGTACCAACTTTATGCAGAAACAAAAACTTAAAATGATGGATATCATCCGTTTCCATCACATGTTTGGCTAGTGCATTACTTTCTTTCCTATTGTGTATATCATTATTATGCTCAAGTACTCCTTCTTTCAGCATTCGATTGGTTTTCCCAATATAGAACCCTTCACATACAGTGCACTGTGCCCAATACACTATGTTCTTATCTGTGCAGTCATCATAAAAACTAAACTCAATCTTTCTCGTAGTTCTAGGATGTGTAACAGATGTATTCGTCCACACATACCTACAGGCACTACATGATCTGATGCATACGTACCTCTCCTTACAGAATGTACTCTGTCTATATAGTTCTGTCTATAACATAGACGTTGTTTCAGGGTTTTATTCCTTTTAAAGGAGAATCATGGATGGGGTCCGACCACATTACCTACACTTGGGTCCGTCATGAGCATTGGCCAGTGCTTTGTCACCACATCACAAATGACGTTAATGTTACTTGGATATGTTAGTTACCCTACTTGAATTACCTTCAGGTAAATGTTTCTCGTTAGCTCGTTGGTCAAGGGGGTCAGAGAAATAGGGTCTAACCTCATTCCCAGTGGCAGATCTAACCTCATTAATAGCCCTGACTGTTTGTATCCTTCTCACCAAATCGTTTGGGTCAGGCAGTTTTCAAAACTGCTTTGGCTAAATGGATTACTGATTGTATTTCCCTCATTTATTTCCAAAAAGGCATTGAATTCCCTCAATGTCCCAAAGCCCATTCTACCAGATCTATGACTACTTCATCTGCGTTTTCTTCCAGTACCTCGGTTGATGAAATCTGTGCTACAGCCACTTGGTTCAAGACTCGTACCTTTGTTTCATATTACAAATTGGACATTGTCTCCATAAGCAGAGCATCTTTTGGCTCGACAGTGCTCCAGCATATCCTTCCTTGAGGGCCACCCAAGAGTTGCGTAGCTGGGGACTCTGACCCATCAGTAAGGAAGAATGAACAGGACAACGTCCGGTATAGAAGTTATGTACTTAACATAACCTGACATCTGTGCTGTCCATTTTCATTCTTCCTGTCTTCCCTCCCATCCATTCCCTGGCCGTGTCTCCTCGAGAAGTTACCTGGAGGAATTTGGAACCCATGGATTCTAGGTTTGAGCCCCAAACTTCTTGTTCTGTCCTGTCAGCAAACTCAATCTGAAGAGTTAGGGAAGGTGTAGTGCATTATAGGAAGAGGGGGGGAGCTCGAGACTCGGATCCAAAGTCTTGGAAATGCGTCCAGAATCCATCAGAGAGGAAGAACGACAATGGACAACACAGATGCCAAGTTATGGTAAGTACATAACTGTACATAACTTCTATTTATCCAGTGCTGCTGTTCTTGATTATTTGGACAATTTGCTTGAAATTTGTTGACTATTCTTACACGCTTCTGATTCAAAAGTTGGCATAGCTAGAATAGTTATTTAGAATCTTAAAAGTAGTCCCTGCTGCTTTTTGGCTTTTAATTAACAGTCTAATTTCAGGAGATAGATTAATAACTGACAAGTATTTGTCTTGCAAAGAGACTAAAATGAAAAGTATATTTTGCAATGAAGCACTGGAGTCATGCTAGTCTAAAACATGGAACAATTTAGTGAAGGAAAGCCGAGTTAAACATAACTTGCCATACTGTTTAAAAGAGCTGTTATCTCGAGGTCTTTTAGCAGAGAAATGTGGAAATAACACAGTGATCACTACAAAAGGAGGGTGACTGTCAAGAAGTAGAAAATGTAATTGAGGTATTAGGATCCAGTTTTGTAGGAGTGAATAACTGAAATCAGATTCGTTCTTGTTTAGGATGGAAGAATATGAGTAACAGTGAACATACATAAGTACACTTTATTTGGACTGATTCATATTAATATCTAAGGACAATTGTTTTAGGCCTAGTAAGAAGTGTGTGTGTGCGCGTTAGTGTGTGTGTGCGCGTTGTAAAGTGCATTGAAAAATAATAGAAGGTGACAAAGGATGGGAAATGTAAATGACAGTGACATTAATCTTAAAATGTCCTGCAAAAAGACACCAAGAGACAGGCCTGTTAGGCTCTGCTTTACCCTTGTTACCAGACACTGCAACTGAATAAGCAGGAATCCTAGAGATTAGTTACAGTACACCACTAACTGTGTTTCCAGGTCTGTGCCATTGAAAGAATTGGTAGCAAATGGCAGGAGGTGAAGCAATTATGCCTCGTGGCTTTATTCAGAAGTAGCAGTAAAGTACATGTGTGAGGTAAGTACACTTAACAATACAGGTAAATGTTTGTGATTTGCTGTTAGTGACTGTTTTTCAAAGTTTGTGTTACATCCTGCCTTAGCCCTGAAACTGAAAAAAGCAGTGGATTCTTTATTTCTCTACACAGACCATTACAGGTCTGCGATGGAGTGCACTGGTTGGTGCAGGCCTGCTATGGAGTGCACTGGTTGGCGCAGGCCTGCGATGGAGTGCACTGATGTGAGAGGAGTACATGACTCCCTTTTATATCCTACAATGATTCAATTTTTTTTTTTTGTTCTTCAAGCCAGAATTCCCTAACATGGATATAACTTTAAATACTAAATGAAAACGTGCATGCATCAGTGCATGCAACTAGTCAAGTTGTTCATAGGCAACTGTTAGGCTAGCTGCCCTTGCGGGCTATTTGAAGCCTAGACAATTTCCCTTTTGTTCCTTGAAATAACCTATACAATTTGGTTATAGATTGTCCTTACCCGTCCCATGGTCAGTAATAATATATTACCCCTAATGAGAATAACTGGGATAATACCATAGAAATGTGAGGGAACTCATGCATGGGATAAAGCATTTGGGAGCTGCCTCTCTCCATTAGTAGTACAGAGGACAGTCCTGGGGTAGATTTTCTGTTTCCCATCCATAGATCCAAGTTGCATTTGAATATGGTGAGAGATGAACTTTGTTTTTTTATGTGGATGGGAGTATGTTCCACAGCAGCAGCAGTATCCTAGGTTTTTCTTGCAGTTTTTACTGATTGGTTTGGCTGTGTGACCTTTTTACTCTTTGGTTTGGATGTTAGTTGGGATATTTTGCAGACACCTTAATGGTTGTGGACATCAGCTGGGTGTAAAGACCCCTGTGTTTCTTAAGTATAGCCAGATAGTCCACTTATGCTGTGCTGTAATGTGTATAGGGCTGAAATATGCATGTCCACAGCTAGTGGGGTTTGGCTTTATTGGCCTGAATGTACACACAAAGACTTAAAAAGAAAAAGTAAAAAGTCACAGACATTCAGGAGCCATATACTTAAACACTTGATGTCCTTAAGGGGTCAATTGCATATATACCATGGGCCTCTGGTACAGGAAGTTTAAGGCATCACACAGTGAAAACTTTAGCTTGACTAGGGTTTTCCTATCACACAGCCAAACTGATTAGCAAAAACTACCTTTATTCTTTGGTTTACATCTTTAAAACAAGCACATATATTAGCTAAATGCTTTTTGAGCTTTGTCTTGACTATCATCAGATCATCTTAACTCTTTAATTTCATGTAGAAGAATGTTCCCAGAGGCAGGGACAGTCTTGTCAAAGTATTTTTTCACATGTAGCTACTAAAAAAAGGCATTTTAAGTTTAATGGTGAGATTCCTTTTAAGAGCATATTTATTTATTTGCCATTTGTTAACTAGGTTAGTCTGGTTGGGCAGGTACACTTTTTCAGCAGAGACCCGAGGAGAAAAGCTCCAGATGCAAAGATTGCAATTATTTAAAAGTGAGAAATTTAAGCTAAAACATACAAGGAGAATATTATTGTTATATGCATAAGCATATGAAGATCCAAGTACTTATAGTTTATTTGAAAGCTGTGGACCGAAATGATCTTTATGTAGTTTAAATGTAAAAGTATTTAGAAGGAAGTTTTATTAAGTAGAGACGGGTAGCCATTTGCCCTTGTGTAGACTTGTACTTATGTTTGGTGGTACTGGCAAAGTTGATAAATCTTAGAATATTTTCCATCATTTGTAATATTGCAGCATTATAACCTGTTAAAGGAACAATAGTTGGTAAATCATATTCGGCTCTTTGGATAAAAAAACATTATCATTGTAGTACATCTGACATTTGAGGTGAGTAAATGAGAGAAGACTGTAGCCTATATTAAGTCATTATAAAACTTAATGGTATAAAGTTCCATTTATCTTCAAAGGTTAAATAGTCATCAAGCAAGTCTCCAGAGTATTTTTCATGTTTAGGTACACTACTGCCTTTTACTAATAGATCAATAGTGCAGGATACAGAAGAATTACTTAATAGAGTCTTAAGACTCTTACTAGGCTAATGACCCAGGGGCCTTTCTAAGGCTAGCCAAGTTTTCTCAAAAGACTGATGATGTCCTGTATCTAAGGAACATGGATGTCAGCCCCATTGTAAATTTCCTATTCCCCATCCACTAGTCTAGGTTGTACTTAAACTGGGTAATAGGTGAACTCAGCTTCACAAGGATGGGAAGCCTGTTCCATAAGAGGGGCAGTCTCTGGGACGCATCTGTCTCTCCAGCATGTTCTGTGTAAGTCATGGACAAAATTCAGGTCTCTAGACCTTGTATTTCTGGTACTGTTTGACTTACGAATATGGTGGAGATTTATAAGTGAGGGGTTTGTGAATGCCTTGTAAGCCAGACATAGATCATTCGTCAGCAATCTATAGGAGACCGGGTAGAAGGAAAGGTCTTTAAAGCACTCTGCATAAGGCAGGTTTGTTGTGCCTTGTATTCTTTTTGTAAGGTACCTTTGAGGTGTCTCTAGTTTCTGCAAATGCCTGATCAGGTACATACCAATGGGAGCATTGTATTCTATGATTGGTCTGATAACAGCAGGATACAATGGGATAATGGCATCTTTGACCCAAGATGACATGTCCTTACTACTAAGTTGTGCAACATAAAAGGATTTCCTCACCACTTGTGGCCTTGGTAAGGTTACTGTCTACGTGCTTACCCAGATCCCTGGCCACTGGGTTAACTCTTAGGGCTGTATTATCAACATGGTAATTGGCTAGATTGGTTGACTTCCCAAAAGGTACAATTATGCATTTCTTAGCGTTGAGTTTAAGACCATGGCTTTGGCACCATTTGTTAAGAGAGAGACTTTCTTGAAGAATGCTAGTGTCTGCAGGGGAGTCGATGATAACCCTCAACTTGCAATCATCTACAAACTTAGTCAGCCATAAACCTTCAGCATTTGCTTCCATTTCAGAGAAATAAATGCCAAAAGGGAGCAGACCCAGTACTGAGCCCTGGGGAACTCTGCTAATGACTGGCCTCTTGGTGAAGGTGGCCTCACCTATTTTGACATCCTAGGTCATATCAGTGAGCTGGTTGGCTGTCTTAGTGGGTGATAAAAGGGTTTATACCTAAATTAGTGAACTTGTTTGTAATGCCTGAGTGGGATATTGTATCAAAAGTCTTGGCCAGGTCAAGGTTAGCTGTGTGCACAGTCTTACTTTCATCATGTGCTGTGGTGACTCTTCTCAAAAAAAGCCCACCAGATTTAATTAGGCATGACCTTCCTTCAACAAAGCTGAACTGTGACGGATCCAGAGTTTGCAGGTTACCCATGTCCTCGTGTATCATGTCCATGATGATTTTTTCCATGGCCTTACATATGAGGCTGGTAAAACTTATGGGCCTGTAGTTTGCCTAGATCAGTGGTTGGACATTCTTTGTGCAAGGGAATGACGGTAGCCATCTTCCATTCCTTGGACAATGACTGTAGCCATCTTCCATTCATAGGTTCATAGGTTCATACTAGGCTATCTGCCCTAGGGCATTTATAAGCCTAGCCAGAGTGTGTTTGGCTTTCGCCACCCATTTTAAATTAATTTTGCTATGCCCTTTTTCAAGGTTAGTATACTGTGCCTCTGTCTAACATGGACACAGAAGTGATACCCGGGGTAAACCTACGATCTCCCATCCACTCATCAAGATTCCTCTTGAAGAGAGTCAATGAGGGACTCTGCCTAACCTGGACTGGGATTTTATTCCAGAGTGAAGGGAGCCTCTGGGTTATGAATCTGTCCCTCCAGCATGTCCTATTTATTTCAGTGCTGAGGTTCAAGTCTTTCGAGTGCGTAGCTCGATGGGATTTGGATTTTCTGAGGTGCAGCATGTCCGTTAATTCCGGGTTGGACATGGCTTTATACGTCAGGCACAGATCGCCTCTGAGCAGGTGGTATGCCACTGAGTAGAGCTGGAGTTTCTTTAACCGGGCAGCATATGGCATCTGTTTGAGCCCTTTGATCCTCTTGGTGAGGTACTTTTGGGGTCTTTCCAGTTGCTGCAGGTGTCTGGTAAGGTACATTCCTTGGGCACAAAACCTGACTGAAGGCTCCAGTTGAAAAGTAATTCAAGTGGACCAGAGAGGTCAAGTTTCATGCCATTTATTAAACATCCCAGAAAACATTACTATGTATTTACTGCTATTGTTAGTTGATATGTTTTTGGTAAGCAAGTTTGAAATTGGGACAAAATCATTATGCTGCGCCAAAGTTAAATAAGAGGTGGACATGAATGTTATGTTGTCTGCATAAATAATAATGTAATTGTAGTAAATCTCAAAAGAAGTTGTTTATGTAAACTAAGTGTACTGGACCAAGGTTTTAGCCCTGTAGAGAACTGTGTTAGACAGTGAAGCTGCAGCAGTGCTGTAATTAGGGAAAGTGGCATTAAATGTTCTGTTTGGTAAATAGGGTTTTGAACCATGTTATCCCTTCTTGTCAGGAGCCATAGTTAACCTTTTTCAAAATCAAGTTGTAGTTAACAGTTTCCAAGGCTGTTTTTCAATCAAGAATGATAGCTCCAGTTAAAAGGCTATGTTTCCATAACAGAATGCATTTGAGAGGTGAACACATGTTTTATGTGAAACCCATGCTGCTTGTCTGTTAAAATATCATATTTGTTTATGTATTCCAGCATTTATTCAGAGATTAGTTTTTCAAATATTTTTGCTGAAGGGCAGAGCTTGGCAGTAGGTCTGTAATTAGTGGCAGATTTAGGATGATTGACAGGGGAGAGGGGTACAATCAGCGCATGTTTAAAGCTGGTGCATTATACTGCACATAGCAGTATCTTTTCACTAGTAGTGATTTTTAATTTGATTTTCCTGAGAAGTAACTGTACAGATTGTAAACAAGTACGTCCCCACTGCCTTCCTTAGTTATTTTAGTCATGGCACAGTCAGGACCCTAGACAGAATAACTTACCTCCGAGTTAAGGCAGTAGTCCTCGAGTTGATAAGAAAGTCTTGGCTAAAATGGGGGGTGGGGGTTGGTATTGATTATGGTGCTGAGGTTTACTAATCACCTTTCACCATTGTAAAGCTGAAGAGAGAGAGCTGCTTCCCCCAAATGTATGTCAGCTAACTGCCTGTTCTGCTCACTCTCTCTCTCGCTCAGGGAATGCAGTAACAGATGCGTTGCTTCTTGAATGGAGTCCATTATCTTTAAAAAAATTGCTGATTTGGTGGTTAAGAACGTTTACTCACTAATGATACACAAGCAGCTTTGTATCTGCAGAAGTTCCCCTTCATCCACATTTACTCACACATGCATATTGTATTCATGCTGGCTGTTTTAAATGTGATTTTGCAGCTGGACATACTTCACAAATCCACCAGGAGAGAGTCTGCGATTAACAGCTCAGCATTTATTAAAAGTTAGCTATATTTTTCAGTGTAGACCATTTCGTCCAATTCATTTGTAATGCCTCAAGTCAAATCCTTTCTGAGTTTTTTGTTTTTCATTAAATCTAATGTATATAGAAGATCATTTCTTTATGCCTGGCTAGAGTTTGGGACATGATTTTATACTGTTGCTGCCGTCTTCTTTCATTGGCTCATACCAATGCATGCTTATTTTTTGAATCGGGAGCATAAGGTACAGGATAATAACACTATGACCTCATAGGGTCAGCTTGCACTCATTATATGATTATTATAGGTTGGCAGTGCACACTGATTCTCATTCTCCCTTCTGTACTGCAGGAGGCCTGGAGGTGGATTAATGACCTAAAGGAACTAGACCTTGAAAACAAGATATGAATGTGGGAGCTGAACTATGAGAATCGTCTGAGGGGAGTACCATGAGTTAGATGCAGAATGGCGATTAGTTCATCTGTGCTAAGATTCATCCCTGTGTAAGCTGAGGCCTACTGTTTTGTTTTAAATGAATGCCCTTGACCAGTTTCACTGTATGATGTGGAACAGATTTTTTATGTCTCACTTTACTTCACCCTTAATTGCTAAAAAGCTGAACTTGGCATCACGCTGTAGAATCTGAAAGCCGATTCCTCAAGTACAGCCAAGTCTCTGTCTTAATTTTGGCAACAGCATGGTTGTGCTGAAGCTGCTTAACTCATTGAGGTGCTCTTGATTTCTTTGAAGTTTTGCCGAATGTTTGGCAGTACTGGAATGCCGGTTGATTGTTTTAAGTAAATGGTATAAACATATGAGTTTTCACGTGGCCATTTAACTCTACTCTCAAAAAATAACCCTCACTGGACACTGAGAAAGAGAGAGGATGTACAACTTAGCTAGATTGTTGTAAGGACAAGTTTTTGATATGTAAAATTCTTATGTTATTGTGTCATACTCTGTACATGATGAGATGCTGGTGATATAGTTTATGGATCAGATTAAAACCATTGACAAAACCGTAGTTATTAGACTTTGGTTACAGCCTGAGTGTCATTTGTGATCCAAATTGCAGGTATTTTTGAACATTTTCTATTGAGAGAGACTTCCAGATTTGCAGAAAAAGGTAAGGTACAGCTCTAGTGGTACAAGGGCACCCTTATTTGTTCATGCATGCCTCTGATGTCAGTAGGGATGGTACATAAACAGAAATGTTTCATGTTATGACAGTGAACTTGATAGTATTTTTGTACTGGTAGTTTGTAATACAGGTGTTAGTTTTCCTGAAGTATAGTTTGTAATCATGTACTCTGATTCAAGGTCAGCAGATCAGTTGCAACAAGGTCTGGCTTAAGCACCATAAAGGATTTACTCGAGACAATAAGCAATACTATGCAAAAAATCTTTACACTGTTGTACACTGACATAAGTAAATAAGTTGAAGTGGAAATAATAAAGTTCTGATGAATGCAGAGTACAGTGGCATAAATAGAACAATTACAGGAGGTGGGTACAGGAAGGCTTCATAAATGCATGAAACACTGCTGTGTTAATATGTAGGTTTCTAGGGTAATGTTAAAAAGATTTTCACTGAGGGAGTGGTAGGAACATGATGCAGACAGTGATATGACCAAAAATATGCAAAGCTTCAAGAGTTCTTGGAACATGTGTGAGTACCTTTGTAATGTGAAGGTAAGACTGCAGGAAAGATGGTGCCATCTTAGGAAATGAGCAGACAAGCTGTGATGAAAGGTTCCTAATTTGCTAACATTTATTTCCAGTGTTTCATAGTTTCAAGTACATTTAGGAGAGATACTTATGGCCAGGGAAGCTAGTAATTGTACTGAGAGACAAGACAGTGGATGATACAAAAACTTAATCACACAAAAATTAAACAACCACACACAAACTAACAACATTTTGGTGGAATGTTTGACAGTATAACAGTGGTGCACTGGATGTCATGAACAATGGTTCTTGCTGTGCTGTCACTTGTCACTCTGCGTTTTCCTATCCTAAAATCTGACAGGGTGACATTGTAACATAAAAGTTATTGTAATGATTGGAAGATGAACCTGGTATATCTTGTTATAGTTTATTCAGCTTCATTTGCATGACACGTAATCATGACTAAATATATTTTTTTAATTACATTTATTTATGAGGTAGTTTTTCTAAGCTAGTGATCCGTTTACATGATAGATCTGATAGGTGAAGTACAATTATTAACTCACATATTTTAAGGTTTGTTACTGTGTTTAGTGAGAACTATCCCGTAACTAACTAAACAACTATATATATATATATATATATATATATATATATATATAAAAAATAGTATAACAGTTTAACACAGAGTAGAACCATGAGCTGCTAATGATACTCTGTCATTTTAGATTTGATTCCCTCTCAGTCCACTTGCATACTGTGTCTGAGTAGGTCACGTAGTTAGACTAATACTTCAGGGTCAACTGTGGGAAAAGATTGTTATGCCCAGTGGATCTGACAAGTTAAGAAATATTGTAAAATGTCATTTACTGTAAATATTTACTGTGAGTTGTGGAACTTATATCCCCGGGCCGCTACTGAAAATAGACATATCCAGTTGGACTAGCCCGGTCAACAAATGTAAAATAAAATAAATAAAATTGATAGAGGGGCTGCCAGTTGCTGCTGATTGACCACTCAGTCATGTGGTTAGGAGATGGTATTCTGTGATTGGATCTACAGTAAAGGGCAACATATACTTTGTTTGTTTAGGAAACGCATAAACAGAATGGGGGGTGGGCAGAGTTGGAGTGCAGGAATCCATGGAAGCATGCCTTGAATTCATAAGTCAAATGGCAAGGTGGCCTACTGGTACAGAGGCAGGGATGTCAGTCTGTGCCACTCACAATCCTGATTTGGAAATCCTCACGTAAAGAAGTAAGCAGTTAGGCTATTTTGCCATATCCTTGGAGAAGTGAGGAGTACCATCCTGGTATCAGTTATACCTTGTTTGGCAAAGGATGGGATGTGCAAACACCTGAATAGTATACAAATCTAAAGTCTTCTGAGAGAAGGAAGTACATGGGGTGAAACTTCATTCTGTCAGTGGTGTCCCAGAATTTTATTGGTCTTGCTTAGCCACATTTCCCAAGCCCTAAGCCAGCACCTGGTAGCAGCTAGCAGACATGGCTATTGGTCCTACCATAGGAATGACCTAAGATGAACATTTGGACACACAGATCAGTTGAAGGTCAGAAAATTCAGAGCCACACTGGATGGTCACAGTCAGTTAACCATGAAGAGCTTAGAGGAAACATGAAGCAAAAATTACTAAAATGGCAGAAGTCACATTAAACTTAGGAGTAGTACAGCACAACATTATTTTAACAAAAGTAACCACCCAATATTGATGTATCTGCATCTTAAAGCAGAAAGAGAGAAAAAGAATGTGTTTTGTTTGTTTTTCTACATATAATGAAAAACATCATCACTACTGTACTATTTTATCTAAAAGTAAATAATTTTACCTGTATTTTTAAGGTATTAAAATCTAAGTGGGATTCCAGTTTCAGGAAAACCTAGATGAACGTATCATAAGCTGCTCAAACTCAGATAAAACAAATAGTAAAAAGAAAAAAATGCAAATTGAACAATTTAGAATAATCAAAACCTATCTAATAAAACCCATCTGTAAGAGGGACCCACCAAGTGATCTTCCCTACACAGTGGTCATTACCAGTATGTTTACTGCCAAACGTTTAGGGAAAGTTAAAGGCAGTAGGAGAGGACTGACCATTCATTTGATAAGGCACCAATTGAGACAAAATTTAAGGAGGTATCTGGGGATCTTTTTCCATCTCGAGAATCCAAAGTGCTCATTTGCTTCTCATACTATTTTGAGTACTTAGAACACTCATGAACATCCCCGGATGGCATAACATCCTGGTAAGGAAGAGAACTGCTGAAATCTCTGGAGAATCAACTTTTCTGAGCATCTCCATCCATGTGAGAGCCATCTTGGTTGTTAATGTAAACAGATACAGCATGAAAGAATTTTGTTATATCGACCCCTAGACCCATCTTACCTCATTAGAAATAACAATAGGTATGTTGCACTGTTTCCTCCTGAGACTGTCACTGAAAAATTTTAAACTTTTTCTTATAATAGGACTAGAAAGGTCAAGGATAAATGACATGCAGAAAGTCAGGCCAAACATCTAGCTGACATGTCCAGCAACAAGAACAGGCTCTTGAGCAATTTATTGATAACCATTATTGGAGTGCAGATGTACTGGGGTAACATTTCCATGTCAAGATTAACATTTGCGACTTGATTGCTTGGTAATACTTAGTCAATATCATCTCTTCTGGTCAACGTGGTTTGCTGCAGCTCCTCCCAAAACTTTCTCAAAAGTTTACAGGCAAGGTTGTCTACAGTACCTGGGCTTTTTATACAATTGGTTAAATGATTACATGGGTTGTCTGCCCTAATGGCATCCAAATGACCAATAACCCAATCTAAATATTGGTCCAAATGAGCTTTAACCCACTTCAACTTGCAACGCACATCTTATTTGAATTTTCTTAAAATGTGCTCTATGGGCCTCCTCATAATGGGCACAGAATCTGTCCCAGGCGATAATTGACCAGGTGGTCCCATGCTCTCAGGGTAGCCCTAGTACATATACATGTTGTAAAACTAGACAGATCCTCTTCTCTCTAGCCGCCAGATATATGGCAGCATATCATTAAAAGCCCACATCCTGTGCTTGAAGGCAGCCTGTGCCATCAGCAGGCCTCCTTCCTTACGAGTCAGGTCTCTGCCTGTCAAACACATATAAGTCTTATGCTTGCACCCCACCAAAGAAATAGCTGAGCACTTCCACTTTGAATGAAAGGCAACACAGTCTCAGCTGACTTGCCCTCTGATACAGCAAAAAGGCTGTACCAACTTTATTCAATAGTTTGGAAATCTTTCCTTCAACACAAAAACATTAATGTCAGGATCTTTGTCAAGCTCAAACACCTAGTGAAGAGTATACTGAAATTGCCCTGGAAGTATACAGAACATGTGGCAAAATAAACTTTTTCAGATCTACTATTCTTTAATGAAAATCCATTTAAAGATTTTCCCATCGTCCAACAGACTGCTTCAGTTTTGCAGTAACTTGGGCATAGAAGAGTGGAGTAATACAATGACGTCCCAGGAAAGAGTAATTCCCAAGATTGAATGGACTCTCCCTGTACAAGTGTGTAGGGTTTATTTAGTTGAATAAATGTGTTTTGGTGGAACACACCTAATTAAATTTATTTGTTCATCCATAGATAGAGAAATAGACTGATAAGTATATCTATATTTTTACATTTAACATTCACATGATAACTAGGGATGTGTTCATTAAAACAAGGTGTTTGCTTCAGGGTTGGTTAAATAAATCAAAATGTTGCTGGTAAAAAGGACTAACTTATCCTGGACTCCTTTGTAAGGGAAAGGAAAAACAGTGAAGATGCATAATTTAATGAACTGGGAAAAGATTCCAATTAAAAAGTGCAAACGGGGGGTGTGGAGGGAATACCTTTTTAGGGTCCCCTTCATTCTAATCACAGAAGACTGTTTTGATTCTATCTTCAGGCCAGCGTGTAGATTGGTGAAATGAAAATCAACAAACTGAGTAGGAAAGTGAAAGGTATGCAAAGCCCTACTCAGTGGGCTCTACTAAAACCTGCTCTGTGCCAAAGCTTACTACCACTGTAGTTGATGCTTTCTACGTCAGAAATTGTCCAATAGTGTTAACATATGTTTGCCTGCATTTTACAAAACTAGACTAATCATATTGATTAAAGGCCAGGATCACCATCTATGATGGAGGGATGACAGACTGCAATGAAAGTTATAGGGACAATGATACCACTCTGATTTTCAGATGGTAGAATGCCACCTACTAATGACATAAAAGTGACTGGCAGCAATAAGTTTTGAACCCCACCACTGCCGAATTAGTGTGAAGTAGTAGCCAGCAAGTGCACGTAAATTGATGTCAGTAATTAATTCATAAAAGACAACCTGGCATCAGAACCATTACAGGAATAATGCACTGCTGTCCTGGATATGGAAGTCCAATATCCACACCAAGACTGGATCAAACACAGGCCACGTACAGAGTTGAGTCTTTGGTCAAGCACCCCAAGGCCCCTTTCTCACTGGTATCTCTGAATGAATGTCTTCCAGTTCCCCTCTGTCTACTGTAACTGTTATTCACACAGATTGCTTTCATACACACACACACAATTCTCCAATTCCTCTCAGCTTTCTTCCTGACACGGTATTACTGCCACCACCATAGAAGGCTAGAGGCCTCCATTTATTGGCTTCTCTTAAATTAAGCCAAATATGACATTATCTGTTTCAGTGACAGTAGGCCTAAAGAGTCTAATGAGAGATGTGTGTCACATAGCTTAACCAACAGTGTAAATAATTTCCCTCTTCTCAAATAAATAGCAGTGCATAAATATACTTAAAATAAATAGTGAATGCTAGCTAGAAAAGCTTAAAGGTAAGTGAATGAGCTTTACTCAAACAATAAAGGATACATTGCAAATACAGATTAAAATGGCTCACAAACAGAAGTAAAATACAAGACGATAAAAATAGACAGGATGCTTACAAATGAGCCTAACTTCCAGATACCCAAGTTCCCCTGGTTATATCTTACTACAGAAATGCTCATTCTCTCATACATTAGATAAATTAGTAACTATTATACCATGACCCCACTTTTTCGTTAATATAACTAACACTAATTCGCTGTTTATAGTGGGTTTAACATATGATAGCAACTTTAAACAAAGCAGCGGAGATCTCTCGCTGTTTATTTAAAAGCTGTCCGCTATGTTAAACCCATTTAGAAAAAAAAGCAAAAAAAAGCAACGGAGATCTTGCTTTCTTTCTTTGCTAGCTCTGGCTCATGCGCTGCAGGCGCTCAGTACATCAGACTGCCAGCGGATGCCAGACATCTGAAAAGTAACAGTTTATTTTCTTAAATATCTACATTGGTCCACTACAAATATCCTCTCAGTATAATTCATAGGTTTGTAGGTATTTTCTGTGCTATTGATCTCTGAGGATCTTAAGAAGCTTAGCCTTACATTCCAATAGTTTTTATT
The DNA here is from genome assembly GCF_019279795.1 of Protopterus annectens. NCBI lineage: Eukaryota > Metazoa > Chordata > Ceratodontiformes > Protopteridae > Protopterus > Protopterus annectens. Next base: position 891,992,226 of record NC_056730.1, on the reverse strand, counting down.
AAGCCTTACATTTTGCATACGGATAACCCAAAGATGGGGTGAGCAAAGATATGTTTGGATATTTACATGATTCCCCTGTCCACAAGGGATAGATTTGTTAAACCATGGGTGTGAATTAAATAATGCATGCCAGCTACAAGGTCTTAAAGGTTAATGAACAAACGACTTAAATAATAAATAGTACAGTACAAATGCAGATTAAAATATATACAGATTGTCACACACACAGAAATAAAATACAAGGCAATAAAAATAAGATGTCTACAGAAGAGTCCAATCTCCAGACACCCAATTTCCCCTGGCTGTATCTTACTATAGCAATACTGCCCCTAACTATCGTAAGTTAAATTAATAACTGATATTCTGGTCCACCACAAACATCCTCTTACTATAGTTTATAGCTCCATAGCTATGCACTAGGCTAATGACCACAAGGGCCTTTTTAAGCTTAGCCATGCATCCCAAATCTCTGACAAGTTTTGGTACCCTTGATAAGTGTAAGAAGGGGCCTGAGAGATGAACCATTTACAAGCTACCTGTGTCCATTAGAGACATAGGTGCCAAACCAGGAATTTCCTGTTCTCTATGCAGTTGTCCAAGTTATACTTAAATTGGGTTAGGGAGGAACACTGCTTCACATGGATGGGGAGCTTGTTCTATAGAAGGAGTGGTCTCTGAGATACATACCTGTCTCTCCAGCAAGCCTTGTTTATATCACAGGCAAGGTTTAAGTCTTCAGAATAGGTAATTCTGGTACTATTTGTTTTGCAGATATGCAGGAGGTACGTCAGGGTGGGATCTGAAGATGCCTTGTATGCCAGGCATAGACCTCCTTCAGCAGCCTGTAGGAGACAGAATACAGGGATAGGGCCTTGAGGCAGTCTGCACTGGATATTTTGCTTATGCCCCATATTCTTTTAGTGAGGAACCTCTGTGGAAATTCAGTTGTTGTATGTGCTGGGTTAGGTACACCCCAAAGGGGGCACTGTACTCTATGATGGGTCTGAAGAATGCCAAATATGGTAGAATAATGACTTATTTTGGACCTACATATACCATACCTTTGTTTATAAATTGCACAACATACAATGATTTCCACACTACCGTAGACAATTGATGTTCAAAGGCTAGATTACTACTCATGTGTCCCAAAGTCCCTGACTACTGGGTCAACTCTTAAGGGTGTTTTGTTAATGTAATAGTTACCAGGGGTAGATGACTTCCTGAGGAATACTGCTATGTATTCCTTAGCATTTAGTTTTAAATCATGCTTCTCGTATAAGTTATTTGTGTCAGTGAAGGATTCTGTGACTGCTCCTAACTTGCAATCTTCTGCAAATTTAGTCAGCCAGGGACCCTTGACATTGGGCTTGACTTCAGAGAAGTAAATGCCAAAAAAGAGCAGTCCTAGGACTGGTCCCTGAGGGACTCCACTTGTAACTGGCCCCTTTGTAGAGGTGGACTCCCCAATTCCAACTTCCACCATGTGGCATAAGGGTTTATAGTTAACCTCTTATGTTTGTCAAGAATGCCCAAGTGAAGTATTGTATAAAATGCCTTGGCCAGGTCAAGGTAGGACGTGTGAACCATTTTGCCATTATCCATTGCTTTGGTGACCTTCTCAAAGAAATTCACCAGGTTGAATAGGCATGACCAACCCTTGACAAAGCCAAATTGGGTTGGGTCCAGTGTCTGGAGATTTTCTATGTCAGTATTGATCATTTCCATGGCTTTGCACATGAGGGTAGTAAGACTTAGGGGTCTGTAGTTTCCAGGGGTCTTTAGATGGATCACCTTTGTGCTGAGGGATGACCATTGCTGTTCTCCATTCATGAGGCACAATGTCTGTTTGGAAGTTACAGTTGTATAACAATTCCAGGTGGTTTGATAGGTCATTTCATGCTATTTACAAGACATCCTGGAATATTGTCTGGGCTCATTGATACAATGTTCTTGGCCTTAGAGACAGCATTGAGGACCTGTTCCCTAGTGATAGTAGGGGGAGTTATATTTAATGAAATTTCCTGAGGGGGTGAGAGGGGTAAAGTTAGATGAATTTGTCAGACAGTAGATTTGCTATATCATCTAGCTCAGTATAGGTGGCTTCATTAATGAACATTTTAATTGTTTTCATTAACCTGGCATCACTCCCTGGACACTAAAGTCACCAGTACCAACATAAACATTTTTGTAACTTAAGCACCAAAATTATGTGAAATTACAAGGGAAATAAGTCTGTTTCTGCCTTTAAAATGACTGAGATTAAGATTTTGTACAAAATGGAGAAAATTTCCCTAGTAGAAGTACATAACTAGCTGGGACTGTAAAGCAAGGCACAAGTTCTTCATCCATCGAAATAAAGAACTGGAAAGGGAGGCCATGAGGACCAGGAGACTTGCCTAGATTAGTGCTCAAACCACCTTGTAAAAGGTGCCACTAGGACATGTGCCTCAAAGTTTGGAAGGACAGAGAGGTCTAAACCTCTGGAGAAAAAAATATTACAACCTAAAATTCAAAAAGCACCTAACCTTGGAGTAAATACAGCTTCTCATAATGTGTTGCAAGGCAATTTGGTACCTCTTATTAGGTATCAAAAATAGGGTGTTTGAATTATTGTCTTTAACCTAACTCGGCCTACTGCTGTCTTCAGTGAGCAGAAGACCATTGGACTGTTGGGAAATTTTCAAAGCCGTGTAACTTGAGAGACCTCAATGTAAATGGGATCTATAGCTACAAGATTCATAAAAGTATATCTAACCTGAATGATATCATCCTGACCTCCCCTCCCCCTTCTTCCATCTGAGGCTGACATTCTAACGGACATTCTTGCCAGTCCACGAAAGCTACCCATGATGAGACTTTTTTCACATTGATGCAATGTGAGAAATTCAAGTTCTTAAAGTCATCTTAAAACTTTTCAGTATTACCCCAGACCTCTTTCCATATGATCGAATCCCACCACATTCTGCCCATGTTGCAGTTCACAACTTGTGAAAAGGAGTCCATGAACATGTGAGAAGCCATTTGCCAGTGACTATCTCTGAGGGTTCCTAATACTCAGGATCAGGATGGTATCTAGTCCCTATACAGTACAAATATTCCCTTAGGATAATGTTATATGTTTGAGGCAGCCTGATGTACACTTTGTAACAATAAGTGGAAATATTGCTTGAGTATCCTACTGCAGTATATACATCCCCCAGTCCCATATGCAATTCCAAAAATCACTTGAGAGCTAGGATGGAGAACATTTTTGGACCAGTCTTCATTTCAGAATTGTCTTTCACCAAATTATATTCTCCAGGCCATAACAAATGCTTTATCCACAATATCGCCTAAAATGGGTGCAAACTCATCCCTGATAGAACGTGGAGGAACATAAATTCTTGGCATGGTTATTCAAGGGTGTATGCCTGTAATTTTTCATGTCAAAAATCCGTAGACAGAACTTCATCTAATAACCTCTTTTCCTATCCCCAGGTATTCTGAGAAAAACAGGTCCTCTGTATGATGATTTCAGCAGCTTTGAGTGTTCAAGTACAGTGCACTGGGTCTCTTGCAAACATCTTGGGCCTCTTTTGTGGGCTATTTAGGCCATTAACATTCCAAGATCTCTTCAAAACATGCAGTATGGTCCCATTAGCCTGACTATGTTGCATTTACAGGACTGTGAACCTATGGTTTGATCCCACTTATTCTTGAGGGTAATATATTATTATCAACTATGGGAAGGATAAATCCAATCTGTTGTATAACTAAATGAGAGAATATTTTGAGCACAAAAAGGGAAACTGGCTAAGCTTAAAATGGCCCACAAAGGCAGCTAACCTAGTTCTTGCCTATGAACCTATGATAATACATGTTTTTCACTGTTAAGAATAAGAATTTGTCAGGAAAATCAGGCCCCTAGAGACAGCCTAGCACTGATCACCAACCATTCTTATCACTTATCACTCTTACATTGATCGGCTAGAAAATAAGCTAATAATCAGCAATGTCATCCAACTTTAGAAAAGTATAACATGCACCTTGCAAGGAGGAAGTGTTACCTCCCTTCTGAGATGCATCTCCAGAGCACAGTGAGACAGTGAGAAAGACAAAAATTTCACTATAAAGAAGTTCTAGGTTATTTTAAGCCCATGTAAGTAACTGCCAAGAGCTCTTACAGCCAAGATAAATGGATCCACTGGTCAGTGAGCAAAGAAAACAACACATACAAAAGAAAAACTTTGCTAGGACCTACTGGGCACTTTCCCTGCAACATATTCTTAATAATGAAAATTGTGTCATAACTGTCCTACAAAATGAAACACGGATAGTCAGGTGTAAACACACATGGGATGTTTCCCCAACATATAACCTCACTACTTAAAGTAAGAGTCACCCAAAGGCCCTAATGTCAAAAGTGGCAGGGGTTAGAGGTTATACCCATATAAACTTTCATGACAGTGTTGCACCAATAATAGAGATGACAAAATATTTAAGGATTATCAAGGATCTGCAAAGTCCATCTGAGGAACAAACCAGTATCTTAACCATTTTTAAGCAGGTCATTGTAGCCAGACTTACATTTAAACCATTTAAGGTACTAGATACAAATCCAGTTAGTGGCCAGGTAAGAAGCAGAATGAGGCCACTGTTTCCTTAACAATGAAAAGGGTCTCTCACCGGACACCGGTCACATGTTACTGATGATGTGTTTCCACACAGCAAAAGTAATCTGCATGCAAACCTTTCTGTTCACTACTCTTGGACCAGCATGGTGAATCTGATCAGATACATTTACCCACATCCTATATGATGATAGACATTAAGTCATTGCCCCTTCTATTGATTTTCCAATGCTTTGGCAACATGCAATCAAAGTGAAAAAGCATTTCACACTAAAATTATTTCTAGTCTGCATAGACCCTGAAATGTCAGAGCAGGGCAACTGACAAATATCTGCCTTTATATCACTTTTTGGCCTGCTTAACCAGCAACAAGCACCAACCAAAGTGTGCCTACCTGAGGCACATGATGTCAATATGCTGGTCTGTTTTACATTTCCATCTAGATGCTCTGGAGAAAGAAGGCAGTCCCCCAATCCCCCACACACTCACATATTGCTACCTTTTTATCTCTGTAACAGAAGGGGAGGATGGAGAAGGCAAAAAGGAAGCACTTCTTTGGACACAAAATGCCCCAAAAGTTTCATATGTTTACAAGAAAAAGGCAGTACTAAAAGGAACTAAAACTGAAGACCATTATTAGGCAATCTGAACTAATAACCTGTTCCAGCCTACATGTCACCGAAACTCTCCTCCTGTGTTGCTACACTTAAGCAGCTGCCAGATAAAAAAAAGAAGTTGCCCTCACAAAGTACAGAGGACTTTTTCCCCACACTGTGGCTGAAGACAAACAAAAGACAGCAAAGTCTCATTCCCAGCCTCCCTTGTTTGATGGCAGTCATGTCAGGCAGTGACTTTGCACAAGAGTTCTGCAGGTGCAGCTGGCAATTTTCTGTTGTATACAGAAAACCCAACAAACAGAAATAGATCCAATTCACAAAATCAGGCTGAAACAAAAAAAGGGAAGAAAATGGAATAAAAGAAGGGAAAGTATGCCTACACTTAGTATCACTGGAAGCAGATCACACCTAAAGAAAAAATATCTAATGAGACAGAAAAGTCACAAAGTGCAAAACGCTCCCACAAGGATGATATGGCAAAACAGTTCCTATCCTTGGAGTGAAATCTGGCTTGTTCTTGCTACATCTGCCTCTTAAGTATACTATACAGTTGGTCAGCTTCCATGTTGGTGCTCCACTTGATCTACAGTTGTCTGCTGAGATAGTTGCAGTTCCTAACTCCTTCCCTGGCAACTCTCATGGTCAAGCTTGGAGCTCCTGTAAGATTTTAAAGGCTTCCTGTGGCACAAAAGTTCTTGACCTATTGCAATAAGTTTCAACAGTCCTGGTTAAAATAACAAAAGTATAATCCTTTTCTGTTTGCACTGCAAAAAATGCTGGGAAAAGCTAGTTTCAGAATCTGCAGGTCTCAGTAGGAAAGTCATGGTCACAAAAGACCTGCAAGTCTTTGGCTTTACAGACCTTCCCAGGCCAGTATAACTTAGTCAGGATCCCTTCCATCTAGGAGAATGTAGAGAAGTGAACTAGTAAATGCCTGGACAGTAAAGCAACAGGCACAAATACATTATGCAATCCTTTGATGTGAATGGAACTCGCAGACAGGCCAGTCCATTGGACTGCATTGCCTTTAAAGAACAAAAGGCAGACTGTGCTTTCTCTCTTCTCTAGAACTCCTAAAAAGTCTTCTGACCCTATGACTGGAATCTGCGAACTAGACCTCTGTTTGCTCTGTCTTTGCTTCAGCTGTTGAAATTTGATGCTTTTTTTCACCATCTCACTGGGCACTTCATGTATAATGTCATGCTGTTCTGATAGGGCCACCACCATCTTCCTAGTCCTCCAACATCTATTTTACTTGCTGATCTTGGTTAACTTGGAGTTCACCTTTATCAATTCTGTCATAATAGCAGTCAGTAACATAGTTTTCTGATGCTCTGTTGAGGGACTCATTACCCCAAAGGAGCACAGGGATCTCTTCAACTGCTGAACACATACTGTAGGCCTTTCACAAGCAATGTGGTGAAGTAGGAGCTGATCTCTCTCTATAAACAATTGAACCAGGTGTGGGGAGATCGATGCCAATAGCAAACTTGCAAAACTTTTTTTGAGGACATTGTGTGTTGCATCTCTGTTTTCTAACCCTTCTCAGATCCATTTTTTCCAGTTCTCATTTCAGACTGAAAAGACAGTTGAGTACTTAGAAGTAAAGATTAAGGAATTTCATATGATATTTTGAAACTTGAAGAAAATGCCCCTTTTCCATCAGCATAGTGACTTTTTTAAAGTTTAGGGGCATCTTATTTTTGAAAAATATAAAAAAGAGGACAAACTTAAAGCAATTAAGCCCAAAAAGTTCAGAAGGGATAAACTGAATTTCAGGAATGGACATATTTTTAAATGTAGAACTGATTACCATATATATGACATGTAGTCGAGACTGGTTTACTTGTAGTAAAACTGCTTGTCTAAAACATTGTATGACAGTAGTGTAGTGAAGGGGAATAGATGTCCCAATTCGATCTGTGACATCTTACATTGCATTTTATAACCAACAGGGAAGTAATGTGCGGTGTTTTAAATAGTTGTGGGAAGGAACCTTTGGCATTGTGGCATTTTTCTGAGTGGAACTGTGACATTCTGCTTTGTATTTTATAACACAACATGCATTGCTAACGTAGCGCCATTCTGTGGTAGTAATTGCTACTCTGAAATAAGAGAACTATACTTCTGTAACTGGAGCTGTGATGGAGGCTGTGTGGAATTGTTATAGGTTTCCAGCATGTCCTATTTATCTCGTAGCGTAGCTTCGATGGGATTGTTTTTTGAGGTACAGCATGTCCCATTATCCGGGGTTGACATGGCTTTATACGTCAGGCACAGATCGCCTCTGAGCAGGGGCCTGATGAGAAGAGAGGAACGATGACCTCCTGATCCCTGATGTGAATCCCTCTCATGATTAGGTAGGATATGTATATAAATTGTTTTTTACTCACTTCCTACGTGGTTGTCAAATGAGAGATTGTTATCAACAACTTGGGGGTCCCCAGGTCCCCTTTTTCTCTTGTACTTAATGGATTACCACCTATGTGGTAATTTGTGTGGCACTTGTTTTTGCCAAAGGGATGACTATACACTTTAGCTTGAGGCCATGGCTCTGGGCAGTCTTCATCTACTTGGTCAGTCACAGTCCTTCCATGTTGGCCTGTACCCCCTAAATATATAACCCAACAAGGGAGGTCCCAGGACTGAGCCTTGTGGGATGCCACTTGTAACTGGTTTGGAGTCTGACATGGCTCCAATCTAGTGACATAGGGGTTTATATTTAAGCTGGTGAACTTATCTATAATGCCAGGGGGTATATTGTATCAAGGCTTTTGCGAGGTCCAGGTAGGCTGTGTGGACCACCCCTCATCAATGGCCTTGGTGACTGATGAGGTCCATGATGATCCTTTCCATAGCTTTGCAGACCAAGCTAGTCAGGCTTATGGGGCAAGTTTCCAGGATCTGTTGAGGCACCACCTTTGTGGAGAGAGGACTGTTGCTTGTGCGCTACTCTTGGTACATATCCTGTAGTAAGGCTGAGATTGAACAGTAGTTTTATGTTAGTTCATGTAGGATGCAGCCTGGGACGAGCATCAAGCACTCTGCTGGGATAGATATTTGCCCTTTTGGTGGGGAGGGGGAGAAGTTTGCGCTGAACTTGTCAGCTAGGATGTTGGGAATTCCACCCAGGTTCTCTTGAAGCTGGCCTTAGACACTTTTATGAGTATAGTTTGTTTATGGCTGTGGTTTGAATTGCTCCTTGTAGCAGTGGAACATTAACATATATTCTTAGCTCACACACACTTGGCAAAATAATACTATTGCAGTGGATGTGTGACATATAGCGAAGATGCAACATTTTAAAATGCTTGGGTTTCCCATTATATAACAATGTACTGTTGAGTTAAAAATAGAGCAAGATGAGGCAAGATAGAATGCTTCTGGATGCTGGCAGCTTCTGTTCTGACATGTGTGGTTGGAGGTATTCACTGGAAATATGGTATTTTGCTTTGCACTTTAGAGTGGTGCAGGTAAGCTAGACCTCCTGCAAAACAAAATAAAAGCTTTATAGGAGAAAAGTGATCATCAACATTTAGTATTCTTCTGGGTTTTCAGTCTTTATTTTTTGTCACAGTAGGGCTCGCTATTACAAGTCATGACATTTCAGTAAGGAGACAATGAAGATTGTTTCATACTTTGAATTTATAGCTGGAGTACAGGGAATATTCATATATATATATATATATATATATATATATATATATATATATATATATATATATATATATGTATATACATATGTGTTTGATTTTTAAGTAAGGATCAAATTTTGATTGTTAGATCATAGGTGTCATGCAGGATTGAGCCATTGTAGTAGGTTATAAATAGATATTTCAAGAAAGTGAAGGAGCTTGTATATAGTTCTCAGCTTATGACATGAAAGAGGTAATTCTAGCCAGCCAGTTGTTTTAGGGTTGTACAGTGGTGAGTCCTGTTTAGATGGTTCAATGTGAGTCTGGCAGTTTTGCTGCAACACTACTGTAGTTTGACTAGTTGGTTAGTATCTAGGATGGGTAAGCAAGGCTGAGAAGTAAGAAGGTGTGAGCTGTAATTAGTTATATTGGAAGATTAAGGAACTACTTGCTGTGTGGTGAAGTCCAAGTTTGATTGTCACTGTGTTTTGAATGTGGTAATGCATTTTCAGAATGTCCATTCTGATCGCAGCAGTCTGGTTGGATTTAGAAGTGGTTGAGAGTACTTAAGCTAGTTTTCTGAGGCTATGACTGCAACTATGACTCTAAACTTGGTAATTGAACCAAAAAATGCAAACTGGATGATGACAAATTGCAAATGAGTGACACTAGCTGTGTAAATTTACTTAATTGGCCTTTAGCTGCAGGTATTTACAAGGACTGAGCCTCAGACTTGAGTTCTCCTCTTTTTGGGGATAAGTGAGATTTAGCACTAGACATTTTGACAGCTGGGAACATGCCAAAGACTTTGAAGTACCTCGTAACCAACTCTGCTGGGTTTTTTGCATACTCCATGATGGCATTATCGACTGGATCTTACAAATGAAAATTAACCGAGAAGCTGTAACACTGATTATCCCATGGTTACATATGCAAAAGGGGATGCGGGTAGAACTCTTGCATCCCTAGTGTTCTCTACAATACATGACAGTAACACCACCCTCACATTGGAACACCGTCAATTCTATATCTGTTTACTTTTGACCAGAAGAGAGAATGTTGTCAAGTTGTTTCCTAGGACAACATCAAGGTGGATACTTCAGTCCTCATGACTTCTCAAAGGGGCAGGGAAGATTACAAATTAAAATTTCTGCAATTGGCACCCCATGCAACCCTATCCATCCCACCATTCCAATGGGCTTTAGGCAAATGTACAAGTAACTGAAAGAATTTTGATCTTTCCGACAATATTTATATGGAAGATGAGTTGTTGCTGTTTTATCATGAAGCCTCTGACTGGCTTGGGAAAGTTGTTTCAGATTTAACAGCTGTTTATTTGAAAGCTCAGTCTTTGTGTGTGGTGTGGTAATGGGATGTATTTTGCCATGCGGACAGATGCGACCCTAAGGAGTCTGATTTCTGTCCACCATTATTTTTACCATATCTACATTATCTGACATCCTGTGCAGTTCCTCACTCTGGTTCTCCCTTCAACTCTAAGTTGAGGACCAAAAAAAGAAAGCTCTTGCATGTTGAAACTGTAGCAAACTGCTTCCTGCAAAAGTAATATGTAGCTTGGTATAGGTATAGTACCACACATGAAGCAATCAGTACTTCAGCCGTGACTGCACAGTATTGGCATACATTTCTAAAGGCTAATACTCCATCACCACCCCACTGCCATCTGTCGATTATACCCCCTGACACTTTGTACCCAGTGCAGCTGCCTCTTCATCGCTCCTTTTGGGAACATGGCATTAGAGGCTCATATTGACATATTTCAAAATTGTTATACCTTTAATACCTTTTTTTAAAACCAATCAGTAACAACTTGTCACTCAACAGCACCACCCTCAACCTGATACCACCAGTCCTCTAACTCTACTATTCCTTTTGCCTAAGTTTCAAGTCTCATTCAGGAGGTATGCTGTCACCCAAAACTCTACTTCAACCCCTTTTACTCATCCCATATCTCCTAACCACCTACGAATATCAGGATCACCCAGGTTTCCACTACCCTAAATTCCAAACATCCATCCCATCTACAACAGGTAATAATGCACCCTTACTCACTCCCCTCATGCTTACCTCCTTAACCCCTAAATACTACCATCTTACTAGACCTAGTTACATTTGTCCTAAAACTAGACACTATTGCGAAACTTTATTCAAAATCATAAAACTCATACTCAAGATACACTACAACCTCACAAAGGATGGCAACATCCACCCAAACCCTGGTCCATCCGCACCTGTTGGCCCTAATCCCCCTACTATATCCCCTACCACCATAGCTCCAACAACTAGACCTCCTAGCTCACTGCTGGCCTGCCATCTAAACATTAGGAGCATAAATAACAAAACTCAGCACCTGCATACCCTCTTAGCTGTTCATTCCCTAGATATATTATGCCTAACAGAAACGTGGCTAAAGCCTGCTACCAAGGACCATGAGATTCTGCCACCAGGGTACAATATGTTTTGACTAGACCATACCACCAGAAAGGGTGGTGGGGTAGCCATACTTTACAAGTCTACCCTATCTGTCAGCATATAAACCCAACAACCACCCCAGTTCAATAATGCTGAAATTCTTATCTCAGAACTACAAATCAATAAAAACAAAAATGTAAAGATTGTCTGTGTCTACATTCCCCCAGGAAGGAACACAGAAACCTTAGAATACTTGTATTGGTTGTCCAATAACTACGCCCAAGAAACAATTGTTCTTGGGGATTTCAAAATTGACTGGAATACTTGCTCTTGTGAAGCTCCCACAACTCACATAAACCTCTATGGATTTACTCAAATCATAACCTCCCCCACCAGGCCAGGAAAACCCAATAACAAGGAAAGTACCCTAGACTGGATACTCGCCAATACCCATCTTCAATCCTATAAATCAGGCACTTTGCCTGATGACTTAAGTGACCACTGTCTCACTTATGTAGTCAAGCTCAAAGTAGACTGCTCCTACCAACCCACCTACAGAACATTAAGAAACAACAAGAATTTTATTCTCACCAAGTTTCAAAATTAACTTAAGGCATGCAACTGGTCAGTACTAAAAAGTCTCCCCCTAGATGAAGCAATAGCATACTTTAACACCAAATTCCTTGCTATTCTTAACTCCCATGCTCCCACCCACTCTATTAGAACCAAAGTTAATATTGCACCATGGCTTTCTAAAGATACCAAAAACAAAATTTCACTCAGAAACAAAGCATGGGCCACCTACCGAAAAACAAAAGCCCCACTTGATCAACTAAGATTCAGACAGCTAAGGAATGACACCAAAAAATCCATAACCTTAGACAAAAAGAACAACTACCATCTACTGGAAAAACACCAAAACAAACCTCAAATGTTCTGGGCAGGAATAAACAAACTACTCCACCCAGGCCAAACTGCCACTCCACCTCCCTCAGCTTCCCAACAAAAATCCCCAGTAGACATTGCTAATAACTTCAACAGTTTCTTCACAGAGACTATCCAGTCTCTAGCCAACCAACTCTGTCCCTATGGCTCTAATTCTAATGCAGCCACACCCAGTACCCAAACATACTTTACCTTCCAACCTGTTCCTACTCAACTTATTCATGCCCTACTTAAGAAACCAAGACCCACCACTCTAGCTGCCGACCTCCTCCCAGCAGACTATCTGCAAAAGGCTGCTGGCACCATAGCATACCCCATCTCAATCTTGATCAACAGAGCTATATCTGAAGCTACTGTACCCACTATATGGAAAATCTCCCATGTCATACCTCTCCATAAAGGAGGCAGTTCCACTGAACTGTCAAACTTTAGACCCATAGCTATTCTGTCACCTGTAGCTAAAATTATGGAGAAGTGTGTACACATACAGCTCATGCACTACCTCCCACAGAACAAGCTATTGTCCAACTTTCAGCATGGCTTTAAGGCACACCACAGTACTTCTTCTGCCCTCCTCTTTCTCTAACGTCATTAACCACAACTGCAATAATAGCAAACTATCCTCAGCACTCTTGCTAGATCTATCCAAGGTTTTGACATGGTTGACCACAAAATGCTTATAAATACCTTGAAGGCCTTCTTAAACAACCATGCACTCCAATGGATTCAGTCCTACCTGCAGGGCAGGCAACAGGCAGTCCTATGGCAGGACAAGCTGTCATCTCACCTACCCATCTCATTACTATTTCTTGGTATAAGAGCTACCTAGAAGGTAGCTTAACAAGCTATAAAATGGCAAAATCAGCTCTCTCCCTTACTGCCTGTCTCCCTAGGGGTACCCCAAGGCTCCATCCTGGGTCCTCTACTCTTCACCCTATTTACTAATCAGCTACCATCCACCATACCCAAAGCCTCAGTAGTCCAATATGCAGATGATACCACCATTATCTGTGCAGCCAACTCCCTTGACCACTCTGTTGGAAAAACATGGAACAAACTCCCAGCTGACTTGACCCTAGAACCCTCACTAACTCGATTCAAAAATAAACTCAAGAAGTACTTCAAAACTCATTGGTTATGTCTTTGCACTAAGCCCGACTAGTGACCTCTCTATTACTTGGGTGCCTTACTTTCAACTACTTCTAACATTTTTCTCCCACACCATTTCAGGAAGGGTCAATTGTAGAACTGCTGCTCAGTGTGTCTTAAACTTGAATATAATGTTATGTATATATAACTTTGAAAATAATGTTATGTTTTGTAAAGTGTTTTATAATAGGTTAGTACTGTGTGTGCTAAATGCTGGTTATTGCTTATGACTGTAATCTGCTTGAAACTAGAATATACTAAATGTTCAATGTGTATTATCTTGTTCTCCCCAGGCCTCTGCTGAAAATGGACATATATCCAGTCGGACTATCCCGGTCAACAAATGTAAAATTAAATAAATAAAAATAATTAATATGAAACTTTACCTGACATACATCAGAGAGATGGTAATAATGATTAGACCATCTAACAAGAGTAGCAAAAATTTTCTTAATAAAGCTTTTTACATTTCCATGACTGAAAATTTAACTTAGGAATATATAGATGGAGGTAATTCTCATGAAATTATGTATAATGGTCAGGATTTGATCACGGATTTATTATTTAATAGTACAATTTCAAATTAATTTTATTTATATAGCAGTTTTTTTTTTCATAAACCTTATTTGTAGCCCGAAGTCCTAAAAGGATCTTCATTGTTCCCCTTTCAGGTAAGCAGTAGAAGTTGTGGGCTGCATCAAACTTTAGTTTGTGCTGAAACCAGTGGTAGCTTAAACAGTAGGTTTTTACACAGGACACACAAGATTTGTTTTTATTGGAGATGAAAGATGTTTGTGTTAGTGACGTGGATGTCTTCTTGATAGATGTCCGTTCACTTTATACTAATGTTTTCCCTTAAGGAAAACACTAAAATATGAAGTGACTCTTGTGTTTGTGTCTTTCGGCTTTTCCCAGTTAGGGGTCGCCACAGCGGAACTCCAGTCCGCTAATGATTGGCAGTTGATTTTTACGTACCGGCTTGCCAGGCCTGATGCACAACCTTCAACGAAGGTACACCCATTCACGCAAGTCTCCACGCAGAAGACGCTCTAGCTGAGAATCGAACCGGACAGCGTCTTACTGTGAGGTGACAATGCTACCGCAGCACCACGCACATTCTAAACATGTATTCATAGATTACTAGGCTAATGACCCAGGGGATTATTATTGGACTGGAGTGTGATATAGTAGGATTTTTTGTCCTTGGTTATTAGCTGTTTTGCAAGGTTACAAAGCTGTTTATATTGAAGCAGGGTATTGGGCAGTTTATTTTGGTAGAGCTTCCAAAGTTTGTCCCATTCTAATCCTATCCAAGTTTTCCTGAAAGAATAATGATGTCCTGCCATTTTTAAGCTAGATTTGTTCATAAGGGACCTGGGTGCTAGGCCTGATGTAGATTTCCTAATCCCCATCCACTGGTCTAGTGTGCACTTAGACTGGGTAATAGACAAAATCAGTGTCACATGGATAGGAAGCCTGTTCCATTGGGGGGGGGGGGCGCAGACTCTGGGATGCATATCTGTCATTTTTTCTAGTTATGCCTGACTGAGAGAATTTTTGAATCTCTATTTCAGTTTGAAAAGGATGTTATCTTAAAAGTCAAAGGACATACTGGGCACTCAGATGTCACCAGCATATGCCTGAACGTGTTTGACATACAGAGATAAAAGCTTCCCTGTCTAATTTTATTCCGAGCAACAGTATCATTAAATGTTATTTTATCAATGATGGATTTTCATTATTGCTACTAGTGTAATTGATCTGGTTTATTTTAGATTCATTAAGAGCTGTAAACCTCAGCATTACTTTTGACCATAATATGCACAGGACAATAGTTTTCAATGCTGTGTGTTTAGAGATATTTTGTCAGTTATATTAGATCCAAACTTGAGTGTGGAATAACAGTATGAAAACCTAATAAGAAAACAAACATAAGTAAACTGGAAAGAGTACAGTGGAAATATACCAAGGGCATCCATGCATGTGAAAATTTAAGTTATTATGAAATACTAAAATATCTGTACTTGTACAGTGTCTCTTACAGATGTCTAAGAGGAGATCTTATTCAGGTATATAAGCCATTTAGGGACAACTACCTCTGGGAATGTTTGGGGTATCAAAATGTACTAGAGAATCATCAGACAACCTGTGTAGAAAATTCTGTAGGAATGATAAGTGTACTAATTGGTTCTTTGACAGAGTAGCTGATGCATGGAACAGACTACCAAACTACATTAAAACAAGTACTAGCTTAGATATTTTTAAGAACAGCCTGTACACTTATTTATTTGTTTACAGTTTGGTTACCGGGGAAGTCCACTGGGCCAACATGACCCGTTTTCAGTGGAGGCCCCGGGAGTAAAGCTCCAAGAAAGCATTGTACAAATTCAGTTACAATAAAATACAGGCGTATACAAGATAAAATTGTAAAGAGAGTTAAAAAGTAAGAATATTCACAAGCATAGTTAGCAGAATTCACAGAGAGAGAGGTTAAGGGTTATACAGTTTCCTTTGAGCAATGGCACTGAAGTTTTGAGTGTGGAAGTCGGTTACATATATAAAGAGAGGAATTCTGGATATGCTTGCTTAACATGCACGTTTTTGAAGTAGAAAACTATTCACATTATTTACAAAGTTGAGTCATGTGAGCATAGCTGTAGTAATTGTTAGTAAGTTAGAGAGAGTAAAGTTAATGAAGTTATAGGGAGGTTGTGTAGGGTCATAGGTATATGACTATGGGAGATTGTATGAAAAGAAGGGACCCCTAGGGTATAGACTTAGAAAGGAGATTAAGTAGGGTGGAAGCAGGTGCATTTCCATTTAGTGGACAGGTGTTTGAAAAGCTGGGTTTTGAAGTTGTCAGAGTTGGATGTGATTCTTAGTGAGGTGGGGAGGGCATTCCATTTTTTGCCTAGAACATATGAGAGGAGAAGCTGGCCAGCAGGATGCTTAGGTTTGTGGATAGCAATTAGATTCTGGTGCTCTGATCTGAGTGTTCTATTAGGAATATAATGGGGAAGGATATTAGCTAGAGCAGGGCATTTTGTAGGATGAAATACAAGTCTATGTGCTGTGGTTAGTTGCAGGTAGTCAAGGTAGTTTGAAAGTTCAAGCCAATGTAATGATTTAAGGGTGAGGCAGTGATAGGTGGAATTTTTAGAATTTGTGGCAAATTTAGAGATTTTATTGTAGCAGTTTTCTAGTTTGGAGGTTGTAGAGGCGGACAGGTTGGTTAGGAGAGGAGCACCGTATAATAAGGAAGGGAGAAGATATGTAGTGGCCAGAGTATGTCTAGTGGAGTGAGAGAGAAAGTGATTGTTCCTATACAACATACCTAGCTTTTGGTGTTTTTTTTTAATATTTTGTTGTATATGTATGTCGAACTTGGTGTTCATCCACAGTTATGCCTAGGAGTTTTGCAGAAGGCACCACTTCTATGGGTGAGTTAGTTTGGCTAAGGACTTGGAATTCATTTTTGTTGAATGAAAAGGTCTTAGGGGGGGAATAGTAGGATTTTAGATTTATTTGCATTGAGAGAGAGGTGGTTATGGTGCTTCCAGTTTTCTACTGCGGAGAATGCAGTTTGGGTTTTTGCCAGCAGTTCGGAGAGGTTAGTAACAGAGCAGATTAAGGTACAATTGTCTGCATATTGAATAATTTTTGTGTCAGGAATAGCAGTGTGAAAGTTATTGATGAAAATGTTGAAAAGCATGGGCCCAAGGATGGATCCCTGTGGAACACCAGTTGAGGTAGGTAAGAAGGAAGAGGTGGAGTTCTTCCATTTGACTGCCTGAGACCTGTCAGATAGATAGCTGGAGAACCCTGATAATGTTTTTGGTGAGAGGTGAAGGTTTGAGAGATGGCAGAGTAAGTGCTTGTGGGAAATGGTGTCAAATGCCTTAGACAGATCTAGTAGTACAGTCGAAACTAGGTGTCCTGAATTTCGGGCTTGATTGACAGTTTCAAGGAAGGAGAGAAGAGCGGTAATGGTGCTGTGGGCTGGGCAGAAGCCATGCTGAGTGGGTGTGAGGAGACTGTTTTGGGTCAGGAATGGCATAAGTTGGTGGTGGATGCACTTTTCAAGGATTTTGGAGAGTGGAGAGAACAGGGCAATAGGGCGGAAATTAGAGACACTGGTATTTTTGCCACCTTTATGTATAGGGATATGATATAAGCTGTGTGCCAAAGTTTGGGGACATAGGATTAATTTATGGATCTGTTTATAATTATGCTAATTGGGTGACCAATACCATCATCAGCATAATTTAGGTAGGAGGGGGGAATATTGTCAGGAGCGTTAGTACATGGTTTGAGTTTGGATAGGAGTTTTTTTTATGAAGTTAGTGGAGATGCTTTTGAGCTCAAACAGTAGAGGAAGGTTGTTAGATGGGTTTGAGGGGGAAGTATGATGGGCAGTTGGGTTATTGTTAGGAAAGGATTTGGTAAGGGCAGAGATGGATTCGAAGAAAAATGAATTGAATTCAGAGCCTAGTTCCAGATTGGATTTACTTGGGTCAGGACAGGGATTATTCTTTGAGCCTGGCTGGAGGAGCGATTTTATTGAGTTCCAGAATTGCTTTGGGTTTTTATTGTTATTGGACTGGAGTGTGATATAGTAGGATTTTTTGTCCTTGGTTATTAGCTGTTTTGCAAGGTTACAAAGCTGTTTATATTGAAGCAGGGTATTGTTATTTTGGTAGAGTTTCCAAAGTTTGTCCCTTTGGTGCATGACCTGTTGTATTTGTTTGGATAGCCATGGAGCTGTGCTAGTTTTTATTCTTTTATATCTTAGAGGGGCTAGGGAGTTTAGGGTGTCAAGGAAGATAGAGTTGAAGTAGTCTAAGGCTTTGTCAAGGGGAAGGGTATTTAGAGATTGCCAGTTCATTTGTTTGAATATGTTTGAGAAAGTTGTAGGGCTAAAGTTAGTGAGGTTACGAGTGTGAATGTATTGATGCTGGTATGGGGAAGAGTTAGTTGAACGATGGATGAAGGCTGGGAGGTGGTCACTAATGGTATCAGGAATTGTGCCAGAGTTATTTTGTTAGGATTTGAGACTAGGATCCAATCTAAAATGGTTCCAGGGGGATTTGTTGTATTTGGTTGAGTGATAGTGTGGATTAATTGGGTAAAGTTGTAGAGATTGATGGATAGGGATGGTGAGGGGCTGATGATTTTATTCCAGTCAATATTAATGTCTCCTAAGATATAAGTTTCATAGTTAATTTTGGTGGATGCCCATAGGAGAATTTCTTCGAGAGTTGAGCAATTGTTACCAGGTGAGATATAAAGGGCAATGAAGCATGTATTTTTGTGCTTGTTTAGCTTTAGTAGTCCAGCAGTTAGTTCAGTGTTTTGGAATTGTGGGATTGGAATTTGGAGGGGAATTAAGTTGAGGAGGTTAGAGTAGACTAAGGCAGTGCCGCCACCTTTTTTAACTAGTCGGTCATTTCTGAGAATATTAAATCCTGGGGGTAGGATCTCTGAGTCGGAGATGAAGGGTTTAAGCCATGTTTCGGATATAGCTAGGATGTGAGGTTGATTGTGGCTTAGCCAAGTGTGGAATTGGTGGATTTTGTTACTAAGACTCTGTGCATTGATGGTGAAGATCTTTAGGTTATTAACATGGGAGGGAGAAGTTGAAGGGTTGGTGTTGTTACAGTGTGTAGGACCAGGGTTGGGATGGATATCTCCGGCAAGGATTATGTTCTTAAAGGCAAAATCCTTTAGCCATTTTGGTTTGCTGTGTATGTGTTTAGGGAGAGTTGAGATTAGATTAGGTGACAATATGTTAGCTTTGCAGGGGAGGAGGAAGATTTTAGGGTGGAATAAGTGCATTGGGTTGTGCTGAATGAGAAAGGGGGAGATAGAGTGGAAATGAGGGTAATAGTGAGGATGGGGTGGGATTAGTGAGGAGGTTACTTTTGTAGGTAATATTGGGCAAGTGGAGGAGGAATATGAGCTAGCATAGAATAAGGGAAGGAAAAAATAAGAGGCAATGGACATGGAGGGTGTGGTGATTTATGGAGAACATGTCAAAAAGGAGAGAGAGAGAGATATGTGTGGATTTGTAGGGGAGAGAAGGCTGTGGAAGAGAGGGGGTTTTATAAGGAGAAGACGGTACAGTAGGAGTTAAGTGAGAGTGGCGGAGGGAATGGGAGATGGGTGGAGTATAAGTGGAAGAGTATAGGTGTGGAGGCAATTGGTGGGAGGTATTGTGAGGTGGAGAGGTATTGGGTAGTGTGGATAAGAGGGAGGGGCAAGAGAAGAATAAAGGTAACAGCTCTGGGGGTGGGAATTGGGGGTAGGGTAGGGGAGCAGAGTGAGCCCGCAGGGCAAATGGAGCGGAAAGAGCTGGAGAGAAGGTGGCTGGCAGAAACCAATCAAGCCAGCTATGGGATAAATGAAATACTCTGTGAAATACTGAACCAGCAGAGGTAGGTCTGGGCTGGAGAGTGTGAGGGGAGAAAGGCAGTAGAGCAGGCCAGAGGGGTAAGTAAGTAGAGAGAGTAGGGGTAGCTCAGGAGAGAGTAGATTAGGAAAGAAGGTAGACTTATAGGAAAATGGTGGAACAGTGCCACCTAGTGGTACAAAAAGTATGTGTCGTTTAGCTTAGCGGGAAAGAGTAAAGGGGCAAGCCGAAAAAAAAGAGCTCAGTAGGCTGCTTGGCTAGCGCAGGAAAAGCTTGGGCGCTATGGTAATGAGCACAGGTAGTAATTAAGTTAACAGATGACAATACATACACTTTATATATCTTGAGAGGGGCTATCTGTTTGAAGCTCTTTGAGGGGTTCTAGCAGAGTCTCTCTGTAGAATCTCTTATAGGGGAAGGTTTCAATGGATGTAGTGAAGGGGTGGAATGTAGCCTGTAGAGAGAAGATCCATTAGTAAGGCAGGGGAGAGGGAAAACAAATAGGCACAGAAGGCTACGGAAAGAGATAAACACAGTAGGCTAGAGGAGAAAGAGAACGAGGCTAGAATAAAGGAGGGAAGAAGGAGTGTAGAGAGATGAGAAAGAGACAGTAGAGAAAATAGCAGAACACCAAGTGTAGAGAGCTAATAATACAGCAAACAGGGTAAACCAAAACCTTTGTAGCAGTTATTAAATGAAAGCAGTTGTTACTTTAAGGCAAATAAGCAAGTAGCTATTAATGTTTACATCAGTTATAAAATGACACAGTAGATGGCAATAAAGTTAACAGAGATTAAAACTAAACTTTTTGTAGCACTTGTTAAATATAAGCAGTTGTTATAGGAACAAGTGTTTGGGTATATTAGCAGGCTAGAAGGGCATTAATACCCATGCTTGAAATATTTGTTTGTATGTATGTATATATGTATGCATGTATTAATTTCAGTTATTTGTAAATTTGGTTATTTCTATTTATTTATTTAACATTTGTTGGATGGGAAAGTCCGACTAGGACAGAGCCTATTTTCATATGCAAACTCCACACAGAGGGCTCCCCAGCTGAGAATCAAACCGGAGTTTTGCTGTGAGGCAACAACATTAACCACTGCGCCACCCATTGTGTAAAACAAATGTAAATTGTAATGTAATGGTTATGTAAAAAATATGTAGATATTATTAAATTGTAAAGTTTTGAAAGTTGACATGCATTTTACATTAAAAGAAACCTTAAAAGTTGTTGCATGCAATATTTCAGTAGTACCTATGTATAATTTATGTACAGACAATGAGGAAAAATATTTTTAAGTAGAAAATATCCACTCACAGATTGCAAAGTAAGAGCATATTTGCAGTATTGGGTAAATACAGGCTGTTTAAGAAAAAAAAAATCAGTATAGTCAGGAAATAGGTATAAGACTAAATGTACTAAATACGCTGTATTGTGACTATGTTCCAGGCTCTACAACGCCAAGAATCTCTTGTTAATGTTTGGGAAAATAAAATTAAGAGGGTCTAACATTAATAGTGCACTGTCTAAGCACTGTGTTGAGTGTGAAGAGAGTGGCAGATGTAGTTTTCAAGTGTCGTAAAATATACCCGCATATGCTGTAAGATTAAAGGTTAATTAAAGAAACTGTTCTTACAAGAAACTAAATGGCAACTATGAGCCGATCCTCTTGGTGATTAAGGAGTCAACAATAAAATTACTACAAAACCTGAATTAAAGATATGTAGGAGAGAAAAATCTCTAGTTAAATGCAGTATGTTGTACATTAATCGGTTATGTTTCGTAACATGTCTTTATAATTGGTCAAGCCACTGATTTTTGTTATTTAAATGTGTGTTTTATTAGTTTCTTTTGAGTCTTATGTAGAAACTGTTGTGTTTGAAAACTGTAGTCTTTGTTTATTTTCTGCAGTTACACCTCAGGCTTGTTCTTCCTGTTTTTCTCTTTAAACTTGCCTATTAGCATGCACATTCCCATGCTCTAATTCCCTTTCTAGGTGGACAGAAGTCTTGGGATAAAGTCTTCTTCCAGCTCCTTCAGGCTCATTCGGCTGTTAGTCCACTTTAAAAGTATCCGAGATGGCTACACTGAAAAGAGAGGGATTCTGGGGAGGTGGGGATGGCCTCCATTAGGAATCTGAGTCTTTTTTCCCTTTGTGAACTGGTTGTGGATGCAATGATATGACAATAGGAACTTGGCCCCCATTACCTCATTCCTAATATGTCTGTACATACCGTCGTTATTTTTAAATGCTCGTGTCGCTCCCAAGTTACAGCCAGTGGCAGTGCCACTCTGATCCCACAGGAAAGCAGAGTTTATTTTGGCCATTGAGCCGTCCCTGAGCAACTGACAGCCTATGTCACTGGCGATACAGATAGTAGTCCGAACCTGTGTACCAGCATTCTGTGTGTTCCCATGCATTTAGGCAGTAGGAGTTAATCAGCAGGATGGACAGCTGCCTCACTTTTGTAAACCTTTATGGATGGACACTGGGGCATACATGGTAAAATGTGTACTATAGTTTTTGTAAAAGGTAAGCTTCGAGAATCAGTGTACTAGGCCAGAGTAATGATGGTATGAAAAGTGAGGAAAAGGATAGAGTGGAGAAGTTCAGGCCTCTTGCCATGCTAATTTCATATATGAAAGTGCTAACAAAGTTTTCAACAAGTAAGAGCAAAGTGGGTTTAGTGAATATGAGGCTGGTGATTAACAGCACTAAAAGGTGGATGATGCTTTTGTTTGACATCCAAAAGGCTTTCAGTTCACTGCAATGAAAATCTTGAAATAAGTATTTGAAACTCTGAGTAGAAACCATGGGATAAAAAAGTTGGTAAAAATGTGCTAAACAGAACCAAGGTCAAGGATTATAATAAATAAATCTCTTTGCTAGAGACTTTAAGTTTAAGGATGCAGTGAGGATGTGCACAGGTACATAGGTTATGGAATCAAACTTTACATAATGCTGGCATTCTAGTAGCTTGATAGGTATCATCCTGTTATTTTCTGCTCCATATAGATATCAGGGCCTTTCTTAAAAGATGGGAGGGTGTTACTAGGAGGCAACAAGGGAAGTTTGTTCCAGAACATTCTAATGTTTGAAAAGTATCTGTTCCTTCTTGACATATTAATTGTTTATTTTAAGTGTAGGATTCCCAGAATGTGTACTGTCACCTCTTCCACCCCTTGTAAATGCAAAGTAAAAGATTCACAGAGAGTATCCGTTGGATGACATCTCTCAATTGGCCTGTTTTTCAGAATGTGGCTGACTTTGTCCCTTATAAAATTTTTGATTTTTCTGGTAAATTACTGACGATTAAAATCAGTCAATAATGCCAGGCATTAGCATTTGTTCAGAAAATATAGGCTGATGCAAAACCTGTTGTTCTATTAACCTTTTAACTGAGTTAGAAGAACATTTAAACATTATCTGATTTTCGACTTTGTCCCCCCCATGCTTTGTTTTTGACTTTGATTCTAGGCATTTTTTTTTTCTCTTTTCGAGATCCAGATCGCATGAAAGTACATGCATGTAACTAGGACATAGGAGACAAGCCCACAGACTGGTTCTGACCATTGAAAAACTACTTCCCAGAACCCAGACACTCCCCCTTGTTCACCCCATGGCTACTTATTTAGTAGCTGTGTAACAACATGAGTGGACAGCCGTTGTCTTAAACTCATTAGCATATTGCATCCTGCCAGCTGGTTAGCATTCTAGGAACCTTGGCTGATTTTCATACCTGGGCCTATACAGATGTAGACTATTTCTTCATTGTTTATAAATTTGGGGCAAATTGCATATCTTAATTTTATTCTGTTTACGTAGTATATACCTGTCATGTCTGTCATTGGTAGGCTGTCTTTGATTTATGCTAAAATAATTGCTTAAAATCATATTGAGTGTGGTTTTATATAAATGATTTATTAGCATTTCATCTGTGATTACATATGCAAAGCCTTATATTTCTAGATTGCTTGCAGTTCAAGTCGTTATGAAGATGTTGGCAGTTGCAAGAAAGGAATTTTTGAGCTTGAGAAGCCCTCAGTTCACTTTATATCTATGGAGCTAGAGATTTTATATCTCAGTGAATGTATTAAGTGTAAATGTGTTCCACAGGGACTAACACTATCAACACTTCCAAACTGTATGAACTTTGGTGACC
Organism: Protopterus annectens; assembly: GCF_019279795.1. Classification (NCBI taxonomy): domain Eukaryota; kingdom Metazoa; phylum Chordata; order Ceratodontiformes; family Protopteridae; genus Protopterus; species Protopterus annectens. The sequence goes on along the minus strand of NC_056730.1, from coordinate 891,968,255 downwards.
CATTTTACATTGAGTTAGTCAACTTATTCAATGAAACAGGGGTCAACATGATGCGTATGCTTGTAACACATTAAAAGAGATTGACAGTCAAAGAAAATATGGCAAATTTGGATAATAAAATCAAAGGACATTGTTGTTTAAATGTACTTTCTGACTTGGGGCCAAAGCTGATAGGCACAGAGCCTCCGTAGTCACAAGGAAGCAGTCCAAACTGCGGAGGGACCTTTTGGCCTATGCCAAAAAAGAGGCCTACCTTTTGCAACGTCGGTGGGCTTTTCAGAAGAGCACTATCAATACCAATGCAACTAATGACAATAACGTCACACAGGGTGAGGTGAATGATAATGGAAGTGGAAACAACAATAGTATGACCACTAACAACAATGTCCCTAATAACAATAATAACAACAGTAACATAGTTCAAGTTTTAACGGGGTCTGACAATAATAATCCAACATTTGCTAAAGTGGTTTCATCTACAAACAACCCCCGTTGATCAGGTCCTTTTTTGGTGGACCAAGGGGGCAACAAATGGACTCCCAGGTGGTCAAACCAGGTTTGGAACAAGACAAAAACAAGGGGGAAGAAACAACAACAGAAAGAAAAACTAAATGTTTCAGACTTTGAAATTCGCATTTTGAATTTGTCAAACAGTGCTTTATATAATGATGTGATTTCAGTCTTGAGAAAAGGTTTTTCCTACATACCAAATAGTTCTGTTAATATTACCAGACTAGTTGATTTCAATCTTTTTTTGAGAAAATTGAACCTTCGTTACCTACTGCATGATTTAAATGTAGACAGACAAGAGATTTGTAACAACTTTAAAAAGAATAACACATACAACCCCCCTTGTGCAACACCTTGCAAGTGTTTGGTGATATGTGTGAACTGGACATGAGGAATATTGTTAAGGACACCCACATGCATAACCTTACTGTGGAAGAACACCAGGAACACTGTGTAGTTTAAGTAAAAATAAAGACATTAGAGTAATGAGAGCTGATAAGGGTGATATGATGGTGATTATGTGTACTGAAGATTATGTTAAAAACATTGAAGACATGTTGGGAAATGACGCAGCTTATTCTGTTCCAGATAAGAATGTAATTAAAAACAGTTTTTTGAGAATAAACACTGATCTTTTTGACATGTTTTGCCAGGGTAGTTTAGATCATGACACACACGAATATTTATTAGTGGAACATCCCAGCATGGGACATTTCTTTGGGATACCCAAAGTACCCAAATCAGAAACAAATCCGCCCATTATTTCAGCCAAGAGAACCAAGACAGAAAATATTTCTTTATGGCTGGTTTATATACTTAATCCTATAGTGCAAAAAGCGTAGTCGTTCCTTAGGGAGTCCTGGCACATTTTGGAAATTTTGAGGGACATTAACCTCACCCACGATGATTTTTATTTTGCGTCTTTAAACATTAAATCACTGTATACATGTATCATAGTAGAATATCTGAGAGATTACCTCACTGGGTACACTGACTTTACACACAATAAAATAGAGATGGTTTGCAGGCTTATGGGTATAGTTCTTGATGATAATTGTTTTGAGTTCAACCAAAGATGATATAAGCAGACCTCAGGAATGGGTATGGGGGCAAGGGTGGCCCCATCTTTTGCCAACCTTGTAATGGCCATGTGGGAGGAGAGATGTTTGTATGTACACCCACAAAGATCCCACATTATTTTATATCAAAGAATAATTGATGACTGGATATTTCTGTGAACTGGTGATGAGTGAATTTGAGTCCTTTGTTAGGGACTTAAATCAAACCACAGATTTTTTGGAATTTTTCTGTGGGAAGTTTTGGTAGGACCATTCATTTCTTGGATATACATTTGGCTTTTGATACATTCAGTAACACTTTTGTGAGTAAGATTTATAGGAAAGATGTTTTTGTTAACCAATATTTGCACAGAGATAGCTTACACCCTAGGCATATGAAGAAAGGGGTGATTAAGGGGCAATTTATTTGCCTCCGTAGACTTGCATCTGATAATGACACTTTTTTTCAAGAGGTCATCATGTTGACACATTTTTTGAACAAAGAGGATATGACCAGGCTTGGTTAACCAATATACATCAGGAAGTGTTCATTCTGAGACAAAACGCTGCCAAACCCATCATCGGGGGGTTGGTGATGTAACAGGAAAAAGAAGGGCAACACAGTGGTCACCATTTCTTCCCCCATTGTCAGTGAGATGGGTGTTATTAAACACATAATTAAGGACAATTGGAAGGCTTTGATAGGGAATAGGGAACTCATACAGGGAGTCAGTGTAGAACCAAAGAACATCAAAAATATTTTGGAAAATAGTGGTGGGGGACACACACTTTAGCATCGACTGATGTGAATAGTGTTCGAGGTACTTTCTTCTGCAGGAAGTGTAAACAATGTAGGTATATAAGCAATACTTCTAGTACATTTATTACACATCCTAAAAGGACTATTTGGGTCCACAGACTGTTTATCTGTGAGAGTAGAAACATAGTTTATGTGGCAGTATGTGACTCTTGTCCTAGTTACTACATAGGAAAAACCATTAGATGTTTAAAGCGTAGAATATATGAGCACACACTTGCTATTAAGAAAAAGGACTTTACCAATGTTTTAGCTAGGCATGCTATTCACTGTGTGAACTTTAAAAAGTTCACCTAAAAGTTCACTTTTTCAGTCATAGATTATGTTCAACAAGTGGATTATATAGGGAACACCAATTTGATTTTAGAATGTAAGGAATCATTGTGGCAGATCAGTTTTGTAGCAGACAAGAGCCCCTGTTCTGATCAAATATATTAATATATTAAGTGTTTTTTAGCATTAAATAACATTCAAATCATAATATGATGATTTTATATGAAGACATTTTTTAAGATGTTTTCACATTCAAAGCTGTTTGGAAAATAAGACAGTTTTTTATTTTTATGGTATGATTTTATACCTTTAATTTAAAGTATCATGAAAGTCCTGTGTTGTGTGATGTAACTTTATAAGAGGTGTGTTTTGAGAGGTTAACTTTTTTCTGAAGAAGTTCATGAAGAATAAATTTGAACGAAAGTACTAAAGCAATTGAGTTCGCTCCTTCATTCCATCTACAGCTTTTGGTTTGAATAGTAGGAACTAAGACGAGACCTTGAATAGTATGATTCTATAGGCAAACAGGCTTGAGCTAAGACTGTAATTGCAACTTGCTGTTTTCCCTGTTTCTAAATGTGTGTTAATTGCTTGGAGGTATACCTCTCAGCCGTTGTTCACCAAGATACGACAGTGTGACAAGTAAGTAAAATATGTGACATGCAATCAGTTTTGATACTGAAAGCAAAAAATAGTGGAGTTAAGTGCACAAGTATAAAATGTATGTGGACTGCATGACAATATGATTTCATATTTTGTTGAGCTTTGCAGATTTTTATCTTCACACACTAATGTATTTTTTTGTTTTATTTTGTTTTTCCAAAATGTCCATTTATATAGTGGCAAAAAATTGTTACAGATTGCTTATTCTGTTTTACATTATTGATGCATTTAGTTTGGGATATGGTTTAATTTGTTTCAGGTGCGGGAATTACAGACACGATTGCAAAGTATCCAGGCAACAGGTCCATCAAGCCCAAGTCGCCTAACTCCAGCCAGCCGTCCCGTCAATCCCAGCACAGGAGAACTGAGTACAAGCAGTAGCAGCAATGACATTCCTATTGCGAAGGTGAGCTCTGTGTCCTACCATAATGCTTTTTCCTTCCATTAGCTACTAGGACATGCTTTTATTGTGCACAGCTGTTGCAAAGGCACATGATTAACTAGAAAATTGTTCAATGCTCTCAAGGGAACTTCAGAGTATCTGGAGAAGACCGTGAACTTGATCTGTAGGGGGAGATAAACTGGTAATCACTGGCAGGCTTTTTAGGTGTAGGGGCAGATGTCTGCATCCATTAATCAACAGGACATATAATTTTGTCCAGTAGCACATCTGCTAATGATACTTAATTTTATGCAGAGCACTGCAGAATGCATGAGCAATGATTTATGTTGTTAAATGCTGCTTTATGATGCAGGTTGCCGAACGAGTAAAACTCTCCAAGACAAGGTCAGAGTCATCGTCATCTGATCGGCCTGTCCTGGGATCTGAAATCAGCAGCATTGGGGTAAGTGTTCCGAGACCAGAGCTCTACAAATGGAAAGGTGAATTCACTTAGGAGTTCAGATGATGAAACATGATTTCTGTCAAAACAAGTTTCCTTTTTGCATGCATACACTGAAAAAATAACACATTTTATTCATTAATTTAAAATTGACTTATAGAGTACCTAAAAGTATACTTAGCTGGGATTTATTTCCAGCTGTGACCTAGGGAAAGGGTGAAATAGAAATATGAACAGAGTACAAAGATTTATAATGTAATTGAGGAAAGGATTACAAAAAGTGAACATTTCATTTCAAAATGCTGTAGCCATTTGGGTCAGCATTGCATGGAATAGTGCTTTAGAAAAATGGTTATTAAAAAGTAAATACTTATTTTGCTGACAGCTATTCGATTGCCAGTATCCACTTAATATGGCTGTAGTGCTTAGGACAGACAAATGTAGGTAGATGTTTTAGTACATAATCAACATTGTCCTTTAAGATATGCTTACCAAACACTGTTCAGGGCAGTGCTTATCAATTCCACAAATCAGGTAATATTGCATCCATTATTGAAAGTGTTGGGCAAGAATTGCAGGAACTCAGGCATGGCTTAATGTGAAAGAAGACTAGCTTAAAAGCCTTTCTCTGAAGATTTGTAAATATTTCTAGGAGATGATGAGTACAAATCATGTTTTGTAACTATCGCTTGATTTGCAACTGCAGCTTGAGATACTGGTTTGTTTTAAGAGTTCCAGTTTAGATACTCTGCAGTACAGCAGTGCAGTTTGTAACGTTGCTTCCTGTGGGTGTTTGTTCCTTTATATGGTTCGCTACAACACTTCCTATCGAGTATTCGCATGCTTGCTCTGTATTTTGGTAAATTTATTCTGGCATGCAGTTGCCTTCACATTTCAGGGACACTTGTAGTTGCTAACTTGACCATAGGTATGTATGTGAATATGGATATGTGTTGTGTGCCCTTTGACTGATTGGCATTCATTTTAGTTTGGTTCTTGCCTTGTGTCCATTTGCTAAAATAGGCTGGATGAAACAGATGTAGAAGATGGATGGAGTTGGATGGGTAGAATATAGGTTTTAGCAGAAAAAAAGTACAGAAGCTCAGTTCCTGCTGCAAAAGTGTACACAAATGTTGTTCTTGCTAATACTTTTCACCTTACTTCAGTTTTATTTTATTCCAATTAACCAGTTAAGTGATGTGGTCCAAGGATCACTTTCAGCTATGATCAAAAGGAAACTATACACACACACACACACACACACACACACACACACACACTGGTAATAAGCAAAAGTGATAATCTATGAAACATGTCTTGAACAGAATAAACAGGTATATGCATTCTGTATTTAAAATAAATAATTATGTGGATATTTGTGTAGGAAAATATAATTCTGTAGTATTTGGAGTTGCAACAAATACACTTTAAATCTGTGGTAAATCTGCTGGAAATTAACTATGACCTTTACATTATTAACAAAGATATTTCCAAGTAAGAAGCATGGAAGAAGGTTATTTACACTGCTGTGCAATATTGTTGAGCAAATGAATGCATGTTACAAGCCGTAAACAATTTGGTGCAAGGCTAAGTGGTAAAATTTGATATTAGTAGTGCTGGGAGTTCTTTCAGAATCGGGGTTAGTGATAATTGTAACAGTTAGATTTGTGTCTGTCTAGAAGGCAGTCTTTGAGTAGCTTTCTGAATAGGGAAAGACTTTATAATGTCTTGAGATGTGTTATCCCATCTGGCTGGAACAGTTTTTGAGAGAGCTTTTTGACCTACAGCTAAATTAAATTATGGTTTGTTTAGCACTCTGTTGATGTAAAGGGACCAAATTATTTTTTGTCTTTAATTTCCTAAAGATGAACACTGGGAGTCATTATGTAGTATGCAGGTAAGAGTTTTTTGTTGGTAGGTGACCCTGGCTGTCACCAGATGCATGTAGTATAAAATTAATTGTGACATTTTGGTGGCCTGAAGAAATACTTTTCACTGCATAGGACTAGTGCTGTTATATATTAAGTGCTAGATCATAATCTAAATAAGGTGTACACAACTGAAAAACAAGATCATAATTCCCACATCTGTCAGTTGTAAATCATGTGACCCCAAACTTCTCCTCAACCACCCTGTAGTATTAGAGTGCTTGTGGAAGTGAGTGCCTTTAAGTTCTATCCAACTTAAAAAAAAAATGCCTTCTGAAAAGAGCATTTTTAATAAAGCAAGGTTCCTTATTTTTGGCAGACTGATGCAGGTTTTTAAGACATTATTCTGTAAGGTCTAAAACTAGAAGATATTCTGCCTTAAAATAGAAATGGTTGCATGCTTCACTATTGTCACACTCTCTTATTAAAGGCCGAGGCTCTTCCACTAAATGTCATTGGTTATCACAGTTGCTTGAAATAAGTCTACTAATTCAGAACTGGTTGGTTACATACATTTGTTCAGTTGATTAGACTGAAGGCTATTTCTTTAAAGCTGAATATGCACATTCATGCAAATTGAGGAAGTGGCCCCTGTTTTGCAATAGTTAAATGAAAATAGGTCAGCTGTATCAATACTTAACTGTGGGCATGCACCCAAATGGCGTTGGGCTTAATTGTTTTCACTGCAATATCACTCTGTTTTCGAGAAAGTACATATTTGTCCTTTCCTGTTTCTCTAAATTGCAGTAATCTCAGGGTGATAATATTTATGCTGGGGGGTTTGGTACCATGACCCCCACATGAAGTTAAACAGAGTGGCTTGTAACCTACAAAATGTTTTGTTTTAAAAAGTTTTAGTTTGTATTACAAGAAATATGTTGGTGTTTTCATCGTTTTGCAGCTTTTTACCTCTCCTTCATTGAGTATTCCTCAGTAAATAAAAGAGTTTATTGGTTAGTTACGTTGATGGTCTGTGCCTTAAACTGATCCACTGTACCACTGTACACAACCATGAGTAAAATTATGTGTTTACATGATGGATTCACTATACAATCTTGACTCGAAATACTGAAATGTCTAATTGCAGTATTTCGAGACTGAATAGTTGAAAAAACACATACACGAAAACCCACAATCACGAATACTACAATAGTGATAATTCTCTCTCACACACACACACACACACACACACACACCAGGACATAATCACACACATACATACACCTACCTAACTAAACAAACATAACAACACACACAAACACACTTAACCTACCCCCACACCCACCCTACTTATATATTCTAACTCCGAGGTTGCACTAAACACACAAACACACAAAAAACACTGCCATACACACTCACACACACTAAAATCCCTACCCATTATCCTCAAACACATAACACTTACCTGAAACCCCAGATAAATCCACAAACTGCACCACACATCACGAACGTGACACCACGATAGCGGTGGATTCGACATTTGCAGATTCAGCATAGTGTAGTTTCGGTTAACTGCACTTTCCACTATTCGGTCTCAACGTACTGCATTTCGACATTTCAGTAAGTCAAGATTGTCTAGTGTATCCATTTACATACATCTGTGTTTAAATCACTTGCACTTTCTACAAACATAGAACTCTCTCTTTGCTTCTGTCTTAGAAAATGATTTGATCCCAGCTGCTGAATCAGTAATAAAACTATTAACCATGACTCCTGGTTGATGTTTGCCATTGTATCTGCTTATATGCAACATCATTCACTACACAGCAAACTTGCTCTGCACAGTTTTCCAGAGCTGCAAGCATCTCTGCCATCAGAGCACATCAGTACTGTGCAGGTATTGGTGACAAAACTATCAATCCCATGTATCCTAGAAGCTCCAGGAAAGGTAGCCATGTTGGCAGTAGGGAAGTCTGTATTGCCTGTGCATTGGATGTCAGCATAGCTTATCCCTCAGGGATGGTCAGTAGCCAAGTTCAATTCATTCATCTGTGGATTGAAAATTGCAAGGTTCTAATCTACTTGAGGTATAAAACCACTTTTGGGCAAAGATCCTAAATCTTCTAGACTTTATTGCATATTTGGGAGAATACATATATCTGCCATTGTTTCTTTATGAACTGCTTATCCAATCTCTCTTCCCAATCCTTTCTAACCTCCCCTGATTGATTCTTATAGTCATCATGCAATATTTTGTATGCTGTACTAGTTCTTCCCTTTTAACAGCAGTTTCTGTTCTAGCTTCTACTAAAACCTCTACCAGTGCTGGCCTTTCATTTAGGATCCCCCTATTTCTTTCTCTTTGTCTATAGTCTATTGATCCTTGAAGGGGAAGCCAATCGCTAGCTTGCAATCCAAATAAATTATTGGCCTCTTCCCATTCTGTTACCTTTCCATCTCTATTTATTTGCTTCCAATACCTTGGTTCTTTTGTGAGGATTCTCCAATAAATTCCAGCCCCCTCTTGCCTGTTATCTCTATCTTTAATTGCAGTCATCCCTATCCACAGAATCTCCTTTCTCTATTCCTGTGTTGACTTGGTTCATGCAATGCTTTCTGCTATGAACTCAAATGCTATGGAACAACTGATCACCACTCCCACAAGAGGGGAAAACATATTGGACCTGATCATCACCAACATGGGGACTCTATGTTCCATACCAGAGGTATACCCCTCATTGGTAAGATCTGACCATAAATTAATCTCACTGGACATCCATATCCCGTCCCCACCCCCAGCCAAGGAAACCACGGTGAAGAACTTCTCAAAAGTAAACTTCACACTTCTCGAAACCGAGGTGGAATCCTTCAAAGCCCCCGGGCCAGTGGAAAATATGGCCCAAACTGCAGAATCCTTTACAAACGCATTCTATGGACACCTACAGGAATGCATGGCTTGTGCTATCCCAAATAAAACCAAGACTCACTCCTCCAAAGGCAGGAGACCTGTCTGGTGGACCCCAGCCATAAATAAGCTGTACAACAGAAGGAGGAAGCTACTACATGATAGAGCAAAATCCCAAAAAGGGAAGGCATCTCTGATCAGTACTAGCAAGAAACTATGATCCCTCATAAAATCATCTAAGGCCAGCTTCGAAAGAAAAATTGCACAAGATGCTAAAGATAATCACAAGGCCTTCTTTAGTTATGTCAGGAATCTGGGTGGCAACTCCCAGATATGATCTGAGTTAGTGCAAAATTACAAAAAATACACTGAACCCACAGACATTGCCAACATCCTGGCATAGAGGTTCAGTGCAAACTTCTCCCCCCCAAAAGAGCAAATGTCTATCCCAACAAAGTGTAGCCTCCCTGACATCACAGATGCACACGTGAGAGCTGCCCTATCTAAAGCCAAAAACACAGCATCAATGGGACCGGACGGTGTCCCGGGCTGTGTCTTACACAAGCTCCAAGAAGAACTGAGCCCTCACATAAAGTCACTGTTCAATCACAGCCTTACTACAGAATTTGTACCCAAGGAAAGGCGTACATCAACAGTGGTCTCACTCCACAAAGGTGGTGCCACAACGGACCCCGGAAACTATCACCCTATAAGCCTGACTAGCCTGGTCTGCAAAGCTATGGAACGTATCATCATGGAACTCATAAACAAAGACATTGGGAACCTCCAAACACTGGATCCTACCCAATTTGGCTTTGTTAAAGGCAGATCTTGCCTCTTGAACCTGGTTGACTTCTTTGACACAATCACCAAGGCCATAGATGAAGGGAAGGTAGTCCACACAGCCTACCTGGACCTCACAAAAGCCTTCGACACAGCACCCCACTCAGGTATCATAAATAAGCTCACCAGCTTAAATATCAACCCCTATGTCACAAGATGGGCTGCAAACTGGCTCAGGGATAGAACCCACATGGTCAGAATTGCAGGTGCCATGTCAGACTCTAAACCAGTTACAAGTGGCATCCCACAAGGCTCAGTCCTGGGACCTCTCTTGTTCGGTATGTATTTCTCTGAGGTACAGGCTAACACGGGAGGACTATGGCTGACCAAGTTCGCAGATGACTGCAAACTGGGTGCCATAATTGACTCGCTGACTGACACAAGCATCCTCCAAAAAGGTCTCTCAGAGATGGATAACTGGTGCCAGAGCCATGGCCTAAAGCTAAATGCCAAAAAGTGCATAGTCATCCCCTTTGGGAAAAACAAAGTGCCCACAAATTACTACATAGGTGGTAATCCATTAAGTACGGAAGAAGTAATTAGAGATTTGGGGACCCAAGTAGATAGCAATCTCTCCTTTGACAATCACATTGCCAAAGTGGTTAGAAAGACCTTCTATATAGCCCACCTTATCTTGAAAGGGTTCACATCTAGATCAAGAGAAGTCATTGTGCCCATCTACTCATTAGGCCCATAACTGAATACACTGCCCCATTTGGGATGTACCTTACCCGACACCTGCAGCAACTGGAAAGACCCCTAAAGTACCTCACCAAGAGGTTCAAGGGACTCAAACAGATGACTTACGCAGTTAGGCTAAAGAAACTCCAGCTCTACTTGGTTGCTTACCGCCTACTCAGAGGCGATCTGTGCCTGACGTATAAAGCCATGTCCAACCCAGAATTAATGGACATGCTCCACCTCAGGAAATCCAAATCCCTTAGAGCTACATGCTCCAGGGACTTAAACCTCAGCACAGAAATAAATAGGACATGCTGGAGGGACAGATTCATATCCCAGAGGCTCCCCTCACTCTGGAACAAAATACCAATCCATGTTAGGTCCATGCCCCTCAATGACCCTCTTCAAGAGAAATCTTGACGAGTGGATGGGAGATCGTAGGTTTACCCCTGGGATCTCTTCTGTGTCTCTACTAGACAGAGGTACAGTTAACAAACCTTAAAAGGGCTATCTTCTGTGACCTACTATACAGAGGCACAGTCAACTAATCTAAAAGGGTGGTGAAAGGCAAACACACTCGGGCTAGGCTTATAAATGCCCTAGGACAGATAACCTAGTATCAACCTATGAACCTATTAATTGCTATCCACAACTTCTCCGGTTGGTTAAAAATATGCCAGACCTGTGTATAAATACTTTTTAATCCAGCCTTCTCTAACTACTTCATTTTATCATGTCCCAATAAATATGGATATTGCTGAACCAATCTTGTGTGTGGATACATAATTTTACAGCTATTGCCTTTGTTTTAGCTTCATTAATTTTGTATCCCAAAAAATCTGAAACTGCCTCAAAATGTTCTACAACACCAAAATGTCCTTTTCTTCTTTTAACAGGCATAAAATAATGTCATCTGCAAACAGAAACTGCTTTTCTTGACTACCATACCAAGTATATTCTTGAATTTCTGAGTTTCTTAATTTCTTTGCCAGTGGTTCCAAATATAATGCAAATAGCAAAGGGTAGAGAGGACACCCCTGCATAGTTCCTTTGCTCAGACAGAAATTCAGAGAGCAACCCACCCAATTTAATTCTTTAATTTTCACCTCCGATCCATCATATAACCTCCTAATCAACCTTATAATTTTATCAGTGAATGTAAATGCATCAATTGCCCTGCTCATAAACTCCCATCTTACTCTGTCCCACCAACAACAGTGATATTTTCTTATATTCTGCTTCCCTCTGAATCATTAATGTTCTCTTAATGATGTCAGATGTTTGCCTCCCCTCCACCAAATCACATTGATCCATGTCTATCAATTTTGGCATCACCTTTGCCATTCTTTTAGCTATTATAGACATGAACGCTTTATAATCATGATTTAGGATTGAAATGAGCCTTTATAAACCTGTATCGGGTGGATCTTTACCTTCTTTAGGTATTACAGCTACTACAGCTTTCTTCCAGAATGCTGGTACTTCTCCTCTTAAAATACTGTTAAACAAAACCTTCCAGTGACCTTTATGGATATTAACATATCAGCAACGTGTGTCATCTTATCCTGGATACCTGTTAGCAGTGCTAAAATGACTGTTTTCAGTTTTTCCTTTTTAATTTTAAAATCATAAAATTGCAGTTTTAAAATTATGAAATGATCATTCCTGCACCCGTAAACAGTTTAAGGGTTCAGTATTTTGTTAAGAGTTAATGTGTTAATGAAAGAATTGATCTAAGCTGATTTACTGTACGTGGTAATTACTGAAATTGGTAAATTGGATACCACAGAGATTGGGACTTATTTGGCCATCTGTCATCAGTTTCAGAAAAACTACTGATTGGAGCAGAGCTCTCTCTTGACATTCAGAGGCAGTTTATTTTTTAGTTTGCAAGGTGAAATAAAAAGTAAATACTGTCATAACACCAGATATATTCATGGTGATTTGTTGACAGTGTGCTCTGTTAACAATAAACATCCATCTTTTTTTTCATTTTTTTAAATAAAAAGTGGAGGTTGAAAGGCATGGCGTGAATACTGAGCAGACAACGCTGTTACTGCTGTAGGAGACCAGAATACTGAGTCTGCAGGCACTATATGCAGTATGCATGCACTTCACGTACTACCCACAGCCATGATAAGATTTTTTTTGTTTATTTATTGACTGAGAAAGTCCAACTGGGCACAGGGTTCCCTTTTAAGCAGATGCTCAGGGAGAAAAGCTCCAAATGATACAGGTTAAAGATTATACATAGTGTAGAAAAAGCATTTTACAAATGTATGCATAGTCTAGTAATTAAAGACATGTTGCAAAAGTTTATACGTTGTATAGAAATTCATTCAGTAGTATTGTGAAAACTTTAAATAGTAATGGAGTCATTGCAGACAGTACAATAAGGTATGGATACAGATCATTATTTTGAGCAAAGGAAGAAATGATAGACATAAGTTTCAGTGCACCAGTAGCATTGTATACCTCAGTAAAAATGTTTCGTAATAAAGGCATAAAATAGACTGTCAGCATTCTTTTATGATTTTTTTTAATTGTTAGTTAGCAGTCAGTGTAGTAAACTAGCAACTGATTGAAGGGAGACAAGAAGTGATTAAAAGTGTGAAGAGCGAGGAGATTGAAGAGAAAAGATTCCGTATGTAGGTGTAAGAAAGATGAAGTGAGCTGGATACATATATGCACACATATATCTTTGTAAGAAAGAGATGCGAGGAAAATAGGTGAAGGGTAGGAAGAAGTGTGGCATTGTGCCCCTAGGCTAAACCATAATTCCACACCTCTTTCTACCCTTCAACTACTTCCCCCTCATCTCTTACTTACAACCCTTCTTCTCTATACTGATACCCATTCACCATAACTGACTACTACTCCCCCACTTTCCAGCTCACTTCATCTTTCTTGCAAAGATAAACATGTGCATATATGTATGTATATATACTGACATACACACATAGATATACATGTATGAGTACATATATATCGAACAACAAAGCATTGGACATAACTGCTCAAAACTCAACTCAGTGGGAAAAAAATATCAATTAAACTATGCCCTCCCCCTGCAAGCTGACACTCCCTGTTAATTGCATATATCAACTCTGAAATTGCACTGCAGAGGGGGAAAGAGCAATTTCCCCGATCCCCATTGTTCTGTAATCTCGCACGGAAAAAGGGCCAGTAATATGTGCAGCTGATTTTCAGTCAGCTATACTGTCTTTTTTCTGTTTGACAATGTGATTGCTGACCAGCTGTATTATGTATCAGATATATACAATATATTTTGTGTGTGCGCATGTATATTTGTTTATGTATGTAAAATATATATCTGTATGTCTCTCAGGGTTGAGCACTGATTGAAGAGACCAATCTGTCTATAATATAGGATTGCTAATACTGATGATAGAATTGATTTTATTGGTTTGCATCATCTGAGTCCACTATTCCCTGCCACTGTACAGTACTCGGCTCGATGAAGCCATCATCAGCATAGCGTATAGGGGGAAGCGAGGCAGTGCTATTTAAACTGAAAAGATGAAAGCTAAAACATTCAATCAGTTTAACTTTCTTGTTTCTTGGGTCAGACTGTCACGAAGAGCACCAGTCAGTTACAAAGCAACAATACTTTGTGTGTAGAACTAGGCTTTCCTTTCAGCACAATCAAGTTGAAACAAATTAGTTTAGCTCATAATATAAATATTCATAAAATTCCACTTCTTTGAATGTAGAAGATTGGATCGGTGGCAAGGTCACGTTCAAAAAAAAAACTCAGCCACAACAGGACACTTACAATGCACTTTAGTCATAAAAGAAGAGCATGGGTTAAACAAGGCACTACTGTTTAAACATACAAAAAAAAAAAACGTAAAACAGTCAGCCATTTTAACCATTCTTGCTTCCTTAGTCAGTCATTCACCAAAAGTACCAGTCAGTTTTTTCTGTCATAAACTGTAACTGTTACTACAAAAGCAGATTTTTCTTTCAGCACAATCAAGTAAAAATGAATTAGTTTAGCTCAGAATTTAAATACAATTAGAATAATGTTCCTCCTCTGTGGCTGTAGGAGGAATGCATCTGTACCCACCAAGTGAGAAAGAGCTTATCTTGAGCATTTGTCTGAATCATACATTGAGGAAGTGGAGGCCCTTGCCTCCAACGGATAGCTGGATATGATACAGATGAAGAAAGAGTATTGGTCTTCTGTGTGGATATCCTTTATAGAGACCCTCATTTTAATTTGAGAATATTTTAAACTGGGTAGACTAAAAAATTCACTGAACATCCACAAGACGGAACTAGAATGCCAGGCATTGAGGAAGTTAAGCCATCTTGTGTGCAAAGACTCTAATATCTTATGGGATATAGATTTCACATCTTCAAGAACCATAAATTCATATAGGTCCACAGGACTATGCACAAATTTAAAATTCTCCATTATCAGATCATTCAGGGATGTTATTGATGGCTGTCAGTGGGTATAAGCCATTTCCAAGACAAGGAAAGTCACATTCTGAACAGGTTGGGGAAGAAAGAGTATGCATATTCCACTTTGAGAATAAAGGGTATAAACTGTCAAACTGATATGATTCAGTACCAGGCAGGTGTTCTTAAACAGCTTACATCAACAGCATAGAGACATAAAGCCCTGACAGTGGCCCAGGTAATCTAAGTTTGAATAGCAATTCATCTAATTGATAGAATATGTGGTGGGGGGGCATTCTCATCCAGTGGGGTGGTTGTATGTGCTTGGGGACACCCACATTGTTGATCTCTTGGTGAAGGCCAAGGTTGTGCAGGCAGGGCTTCAGCTGCATCACACATGGAGGCTTAGATGATATCCCATTTCAGCCCAGTTATGCATATCTTTACCTGGGGTGAGATGTGTGCACAGAGGTAGGAGTGTGGGGGCTCAGGTCCTCAGGAGAAAAGCAATCCTTAGCAACAGTATTATGTTGCCCAAAGTTGCCTCAGTCTCCTCACCTGCTCTGAACATGGGTTGGAGTTATTCTGGGCTGGGGTTAGTCATTTTCAGTTGATCCAGTGATTGAGGAGATGCCCTGGGAACATCTGATCAGCTGTGGGAAGTCAAAAGTGTCAGAAATGAATATTATTAAACAAACTGAAGACATGATGGGGAGAACTGTAGTGAAACAAACACATTTTATAGGTTTTCTGAGCCTGCTACAATATCAGTAAGCACTCAAATAAACTCATAACCACACTCCAAGGAAATAAAAACTACAAAAGTGAAAACCTCAAATGGCAAGAGGCAGCAAAAAATCCACACAGTATGGAAAAAAACACAATATCAGTCTCATTTGAAACCTCGAGAGTTGGTGATGTCATCGTCTCTCTGGGCCCAGCTCGAAAGAGCAAATTTGTTGGTAGCCTTGGTTCCTCTGATAAGTACGCACCCCACCAGTTTTTTTTATGATCCCTAACTCTCTGGAAGGGATCGGAAAAAGGTTGTAAGCTGAAATGTCTCTATACACTTTCTTGTTTTTCCAAACCGTAATAATGGATTCAAGCCGCTCAATCTCTCATAACATTTTGTCATATTCAGTAGTAAACAAGGAATCTCCGAAAAGTTTGTACATAACTTGAGTCCAACACAGCAATGTCCTGTTTTAACAACTCCATGCTGGTCTCGTTCTTTTTAATCAGTAATTTTAGAAGTTCAAGTCCAGTATTATTAAAAAATTGTACCAAAGTAGAAAAAAAATGGATTGGCTGCCTTAACACCATTAGGACATTTACATTTATTTTACAAGGTGTATTGAACTCAAAATTATTCCAAAAGGACTGAGGTTTTTTAAATGCTCTAACTTTTACAAACTTTTCAGGAGATTCCTAGTTTACTATTGAATATGACAACATGTTATCTGAGACTGTGCGCCTTAAATCCATTATTATGGTTCAGAAAAACAAGAAACTGTATAGAGACATTTCAGTTTACGAACAAAACAGTGCGTAGCAATCCCTTAGAGAGTTAGGGATCGTAAAAAACCTGGTAGAGTGCAAACTTATCAGAGGACCCAAGGCTTTATGTCCTCTACCAACAAATTTTCTCTTTCAAGACTGGCCCAGAGAGACGATGACATCACCAACTCTCCCAAGGTTTCAAATGAGACTGATATTGTTTTTTTCATACTGTGTGGATTTTTTGCTGCCTCTTGCCATTCGAGTTTTTACTTCAATAAGCACACAAATAAAATGTTAATACGTTCATAGATACCCTTTCCAAGGCCCTCTTGCACAGTATAGAAAGCATCAATGGCTATGAATACGTCCCCTTCCAGATGACATGAAAAGACAGCTCCTCAATGTGCCTTTGGAAAAGGCTATTTTGTTTGGATTAATACCTCAGAAACTGTTGTAACAAGTGGGGAAAATGTTAGAGCATAAAACAGTTATTTTAATCTCCAGTTACAAAGTATAGCAGAGACTTCCTACAAAGTAGTGACACATTTTTTGTATAATTTTTCTTCCATGCCTACTGACTGTTAAACTTCGCTTTGATCAGACATTGCACCACCCAAGGGGCTCTGTCATCCAAGCAGCCATAAAAGTCGTATCTCTCAACCTCTTACCACAAGAAATCTGGACAAAGCCTAAAATAATGGGGGGGGCAAAGGGCCAAAAATAGGGGCATATTTTAAATATTGCTCTTATAAACTTAGAAAACTGCTAGAATAACAGGATTTTTGTTAGCATGCATTTTCTGAAGGAAATGGTCTGAAACTTAAATGTACGTCATTATTTGTTTGTTTAATGACTTCAGTCCTCTGTGATTTGCCAGAAAACCACAGGTATTATGAAGAACAGACCAAATATTTGAGGCAAAAATCTGGACATTCTATGAAGATCATACAGTTGAAAGTTATGAGTGCTTTTTACCGTGGTTAGTATCCTGGAAGTGAGAGCTTTTCACATTTTATAGCCTAATTCAACCCCTGGTAATGACCTGAGCACTTGTTTCACTGCAAGGGCCACTTGTCTGCACTTGCATGCTCCCTCACATTTGCCAACAGGAGCTACCCCTGTCAGGTTGGGCAGCCACCTACACTTCCTGGTTCTACTTCCCTGCATCAGGACAGTCCTTTTCTGCCAGCCAAAGGCCTGTTGTCAGAGTAGTCCATTAGCCTACTGGAAACCACATTCCCTCCCAGAATGTGTATGCCCCATAATCCCTGCATGTATCTTCAAGCTTCTGAGCCGCTAGTCAAACTACAATTGCATGGACTGTAGTCAAGGCTTTAGCCCTACATGCCATCAGCACACACTAAGCAATAACCTTTTTAACAGAAGTCCCAGGTAGAACAATTTAAACAGAAAAAAACCTTTGGAAAAGACAGGTTTGGAAGTGAGACAAGGGCCTAGATAAGCACCCAGACAGGGGTAGAGGAAACGTTCCCATCCCAGTCAAAGGGTTCCTCCCATATTTTTCTCAGTCTTTTTTTTTTCCTCTTTGCCTTCCAGCCATGTGTCCTCTTGTTTGCTAATTTTCCATTTGTTTTTCATGGATAAAAGCTGGTCATAGGCGGTCATCATCCATGCAGCCATCCTTTATTGTCTTGCCTGTACACCCAACTCTGTGGCATCCTTAGGCAAGTGGAAGTCCCTTTATGCAGGCCTCTTTCATCATGTGTGAAACCTATAAATTCCTACATAGCATGCACATGCTGTTAGGTGCTTATTCATGGTGTTTATGTTGCACTTGTTAAAATATTAAGCTTTTGCTGAATGCCTTTCTTGCAGCGAACTGAACTGCCATCCCACTCTTCAAAATGTTTGAGCCAGCAATGATCAGCTGGTAACTCTTACCCTCTCCTGCTGGTTTCTGTAGCGCTAAGGACGTTAATTATTTCCAGGGTCTCAGAGTGCCAGTCGGAGCATTACCTTTCTGTCCCACAGAGCTAGTAAGATTCCTCTCTATTTAAACATTTTTGTTTCCATCTTCACCCTTCCCACTTCCTGTAAATATCCAATGTCCTGTCATGAAAATTGTCTCTCTTCAAAAAGATATAGTGTAATGTGACAACAGACTTCTGGATAAGGAATTTTAATGAATAAGGATAAAAAATTGATATGAGATCAGAGCTCCCATTCCTTAAAATGAATGCCTCCATTGCCCCAAACCATGTAGTCTTAGCAGGTCCCATCCTGGACCAACCTCTTTCCTCCTGAGTAATACTAAGGGTTTGTCTTGAAAAGCAGGGCATAGGCTTCTATTCACAACATTTCCTGATTTCCTTGAAAGATGGAACTTTTAGGCCCATTCTAGACCTGTCTAGATTAAACAATTTTTTTTTTTTATCTAAAAAAAAAGTTCAGTCACTTCATATTTTTGCTCTTGCACAAAGGACTCATGGTCATGTTAGGTATGAAGAATATCTTTTTAATATCTCTGTTTACAAGGAACACATGAAGTTCCTAATGTTCTTATTACATAGAGAGCAGTTACTTTTCACCTCCTTGACCTCTGGACACTTCACCACTCACTGGTGTTTACCAAATTTTTCACTCTAGTCTTCACTCCATCCAGTTAGAGAGTGTTCACACTTACCCATGCCTAGATGCTCCCTTCATGTAGGTCCATTCTCATGAAGTACTGATGAAGGCACTAAACCATTCTATATTGTTCCTTACCAGTGTGGACATTTCCTTTAAATGCTTAAAGTCCTTGTCCCATCAATAACAAGAGCAGATTGTTCCTCCTGTTAGTAAAGATCTCCCTGACACACTTCTCCTTCATGCAGGTAGCAGGGAAGACCATATGTGACAGTGAAGGCTGTTTTTGGTACACTAACACTTACCAGGCTTCATCCTCCTCTCTTACCAAAGCTACACATTAATAACGTCCTGTGGTACCTGAGGTTCTTAAAGCATCAACACATTCACCCACTGGAAAGAGTATTGCTAGTGACACCTTAGTGGAGAGGGAGTTCAGATGGTAGACACGCTAGATGCATGCAAACCAATGTGTATGACGGCTCACTGTCCTCCTGAGGGCCCAAACCCTGACTAAGATGTCTCAAACTTTACCTTTTGGCTTGTACAGAAGCATTAAAAACTATGATAAGGTGAAATAACCATCACTGTGCCAAACACTTGAGTAGTAAGGAGGTATTATCCCTGATATATATTCTACAAGTATTCAAGATGACTGGAAGGCAGGAGTTATGGTATTAACAGAAAACCCAGTATTTATGTGGTGAAACATCAGTAGATTAGGGGGATCACAGTCACTCAATCAGCTACAGTCTCTCTATAATTATTTGGTATATGGACACACAGCAGAAATACCGCCCGCAGGCCTTTTACATTTCCTTAGGCCACATCTTCTTAGCAGACCACCTGAGCAGGTCCATCTCTAATTTTTATGAGTGAAATTTGGACACCAAAACTTTCCACAATTTGACACTAAATTCTGGGGGGCACTATTTACTTCAACCCGACTCAGTTACTCAGGAAATTGACTATGGCAAGTGTAATTTCTGTTCAATGTAAAAGGCAGCTGCTGCACTTTCCTTTCCTTCCCTATACCACTACTTAGGGTCCTTCAGAAAGAAGAGAGAGAGCAGACATTATCCTGATAACCACCACTAGGCCAGGGCAATACTGGTTCTTCCAGCTGATGTAGTAAGCAAAGAGTAAGTAATCTACCAACGAGTTTGTGTACTACTGACTTAGAAAGGAGGAAACCAACACATGAATTATTTTTTCTAGTAGCATGGAGGACAGAAATTTGGCATCATGCTTGGACACTTTTCCAACAGAAAGTGTTATGGATTTTACAGGAGGAATAAAAGTGTACAAACAGGAATTCTTACATGGTAAAATGGAATATTTTCTCAGTGTGGTGTTATGGCTACAGCATACTGCCTGTGATTGCTTCAGTTCAGGATGTTTTATTGCTTATTTGATAAATACCTTTGTTTTTCTTCAGTTTAAGTGCATCTCTATAAGTATTTCAGTATGCCTTCACCTGAAGCCTATATTGGCCTCTATTCTTCTACTGAAACAGTTTTTGAAGGAGGTCCGATATCTACAGACTATTACCCACTCACAGGTGCCTTAACTTTGTAATAAACAAAAAAAGACTACCCCTTTTTATGACTGCAAATACCTCATCATTTATACATTTTCCAGGAAGGCTTTCATTTTGATGGTGATTACATTTCTAGGAAGAATCAGAGCTTGAACTCCTTGATGTTTTAAAGAACTTTGTGCAGTCTTCTGTAAGGAATGGCTAGCCCTAAGGATCAACCCATCTTTCTTGCTGAAAGTGGTCTGAGAACTGGTCTTGAGCCAAAGTAGGCAGCTGCAAGTGTTCTACCCTAACCCTGAAAGTAAAGGGGGAGCAATACCTGTGTATGATAGATATTCACAGGGAATTACATTTTGTTGAAAAGGCTAAAGAGATCTGGAAAGCAGAGTAGGCTTTTGTTTGTCAGAAAAACATTACAGGGCAGTCACCAGGCATACTCTGTAAGTATTTGGCAAATGTTATCTTCTTTTATGACTAACTTGACAAAAGTCTGCAGTGGAAACCTGTGGCACTTTCCACTAATGCAACAGATACCTTTATCATGAATATGTCAGTATAAAGCATCTGTGAGGCATTTTACCTGCACTTCCATCCATACCTTTTCCATGTATTGTAAACTAGATCTACATTCCAGGAGCAAAAGGGTATGCAGTTTCCTCCACCCTAGGTCTGTAGCCGGGTTACCTACTGTTTTAGTACTACACTCGGGTCTTATGAATGAAACTGTAGGTGTGAGTCTTAATGATGAAAAAGAGTAAAATCCCATGATTGGAGGAACTCCTTGGTCAGCCTGAGTAAAAAGCTGAGATCCCTCATAAAACCCTCCAAATCTAGTTATGAAAACAAAATCACCACGGTTTATAAAGACAATCACAAAGCATTCTATAGCTATGTCAGGAATCTCAATGGCAACACTCAGATCTGCTCTGAGTTACAGCACAATGGTACTAAATATACAGAACCAATTGATAATTGCCAACATCCTGGCAGATAGGTTCAGTGCTAACTTTACCCCCCTCTCACCCCCTAAAGGGCCCATCTCTATACCAGAAGAATGCAAAGTTCTTGTAATCACAGCTGCACAGGTAAAAACCACACTCTCCAAAGCCAAGAACACAGCATCCATGAGACCTGACAACATCCCAGGCTGCGTTCTACACGAACTACAGAACAAACTGGGACCCCACCTAAGTACCATGTTCAATCATAGCCTCACCTCAGGCTTTGTGCCCACTGAATGACTCACAGCGACAGTTATTCCACTCCGCAAAGGGGCATCCACCACGGACCCTGGGAACTACCGCCCCATTAGCCTGACTAACCTGGCCTGCAAGGCCATGGAACGTATCATCATGGAACATATAAACAAAGACATTGGTAATCTCCAAACTCTGGACCCCTCCCAGTTTGGGTTTGTAAAAGGCAGATCATGTTTCCTAAACCTGATAGACTTCTTTGAAGCAGTCACCAAAGCTGTAGACGAAGGTAAGGTGGTTCACACAGCGTATCTAGGTCTCGCCAAGGCTTTCGACACCATCTCCCACTCTGGAATTATAGATAAACTCATTAAACTAGGTATAAATCCCTATGTCACATGATGGGTTGCCAACTGGCTCACTGACGGAACCCACACTGTGAAAGTAGCAGACTCCAAATCCATCTTCACACCAGTGTCAAATGGAGTACCACAGGGTTCAGTCCTGGGTCCTCTCCTGTTTGGTATATACTTCTCTGAAGTACAGGCTAACACAGAATGTCTTTGGCTAATGAAGTTCACAGATGACTGCAAACTAGGAGCATTAATCAAAACTAACAATGTGGACATCCTACAAAAGGGCCTCACGGAGACAGATGCCTGATGTCAAAACCATGGCTTCAAGCTCAATGCCAAAAAGTGCATTATCATCCCTTTTGCTAAAAACTCTGTACCCATGAACTACCACATAGGCGATAGTCTACTTAACACCGAAAGTGTGATAAGAGACCTTGGGACACAGGTGGACAGTAGTCTCTGTAGTCTCTCTCTTGATAATCACACTGCCACAGTAGTCAGGAAATCTTTCCGTGTGGCACACCTCATCACAAAAGGTTTCTCATTCAGGAAAAAAGAGGTCATTGTTCCCCTCTTCTCGTCACTCATCAGACCCATTATAGAGTACAATGCCCTTTTTGGTATGTACCTTACAAGACCTCTACAGCAACTGAAAAGGCTGCAGAAATACCTCATAAAGAGGATTACCAGCCTCAAACCAATGCTCTATGCAGACTGTCTCAAAAAACTCCAGCTTTACTCCGTCGCATATCACCTACTCAGAGGCGATCTCTGCCTAACATACAAAGCTATGTCAAACCCAGAGCTGTTGCACATGCTCCACTTAAAGAAATCCCAATCCCTCAAAGCTGCACCACAATAAACAGAACATGCTGGAGGGATAGATTCCTGTCTCAAAGACTTCCCATACTCTGGAACAGACTACCTATCTATGTCAAACAGAGCTCCTCATTAGCACTCTTCAAGAAAAATCTTGATGATTGGATGGGAAATAGGAAATTCACTCCAGGGATCATTTCTGTGGCTGTGCTTGAAGGGGCACAGGTAAATCATTTTCATGGGTGGCAAAAGCTAGGGTACCTTTTTGGCTAGGCTTATATAGGCCTTGGGGCCAATAGCCTAGTACCTACCTATGAATCTGTGAATATAATACAGTTGGGCAAGTGTACACATAATAACAGTAGATGTTAAAATTACAGAAACCCTCTCTATATTGCAAAGCCCTTCCACCACCCTTTGTCTTTTTTCTCTTTTTGTCATATGCCTGAATACAGAGCTATGGGTTTAGCCTCCTATTCTTTATCCAGACAAGGGACCCATAAGTTCCAAGTACTAGCACTAACTAACCTTTCATGGTAATCCTCAACCACCATGTCCTGATGAGTGTCACTTAAGTCAGTTCGCTTGGCCACAAGAGGGTTTGTACACCTTAACTGAATAGTCAGTCTGTTCTTATTGGGCTAGATGGGCACTCTTGTTGGTGCCTTGGTTCATCACAAAAAAGAACTGAAAACACTGCACGATGCTTTAACATTTCTGATGATGCCCTCACCATGAGAACACCATCTGTCCTCTGGCAATTTCCAAAATCTTCAGTTCAGGTTGAGCAGACATTTATCTGTAGCTAGCGCCATTGTTTTTCTAAGCAGACAAGAAAAAACATTACAGTGAATTGTGAAGCCACTCTCGGTAGTTCAAGACACTGCATTCCATTACTTCAGGACCTACAAGCACAGTCTGAGCAATTTAAAACTGTATGTCCAAATTCATTTCTCGAAAAAATATATAATAATAGAAAATGCTGAACAATTTCAGATAAACCCTATAATGACAGGAACCACCAGTGGGGCAACATGGTGACTAGAATGTGTCCGGGTATAACGTTGCTTTCTGTGTGCCTACCATTAGATGTGGGTGTAATATTTTCATGGCAGAGAATGCAATACATTTCTAAATCATAGCTATATTGAGTTGACATTACATAAACAGAAAAAATATATTTCGGCGACACATGACATTTCCTGTAACTGAAAGTATGCCAACACTGTCAAAAATCCAAGTAATAACAAAGGCCAAATGGTGCATTCAGCCAACCAAGTTACTTGTAGTTCTTAAGGGTAAGATGGGGCAGTTGTAAGTGTGACATATGTACCGGTGTGTAATTATGTCCAGTTTTGATATCTCCCCTTTTCAAACCAGGTTGTTGCCGCCATCTGGATCATTCTCCCAGTCCTTTTCACTTTCTGTTGAGACTAAGCTTGCTCGTTAATTGTTTTTTCCCCCCTTGGGCATGGCACTTTACTGGGCACTTCTCCCAACTCCTTGAAGGAAAGAGCCTAGGGTTGTCTCATCAGTAAGTCTAAGGAGTGAGGTCCATCATGTGAGATGAGCTGAGCTGAGCTGGACAGAAACCATCATCTTTGCAGTAGCTGACCATCACCACTACCAAGCAGTATAACATCCATATGCCATCTTCCCAGATGTAAGAGAGCTGGTAGGTTGATGCATCATCCTAGACCTCCTGGGCATCCCTTCCAATACCCTGTGACTGTTCCCAGACCTAGAATGGCACAAGTATAATTCTCTGCAAGCTTTACTAAGCAATGTCAAGGGGGTATTGAGAGATCGCCTCTTATAACTAGGCAGACTCAGTCATTTTACTTCTGAACTTTGCTAAGTTGCATTATACAGTTTCCATTAAGGGTCCAAAAAAATTACATGACTGGAGTGTGTGTATATGCCACCACCAAAACTCTTGTCCTAATAACAGTTTTACTCCTTTTAATTTCTCCAAGTCTTCAAAGATTCTAATACCTTGACAGGAATGGACCCCATTCCTAAGTCAAAGTATGATTAAAGTTCATGAAATTAGTATTGTTTCAATCTTTGTCAACCAGAAGTGCTTTTCACAGCACCCGCAATGTGCCCAGTAATGACTCCTGCAATTCATATGAAGTTACATGTATTGGTAACGTATCTAAATATGATTGTAGATTCTTTTTTATAAGACCCATTGCTCCTACTACTATTGGAAGTGTATGGGTATCTTTCTTCCACATTACTCTCATTTCTGCCTGCAGATCTTGATATTTTATGACTTTGTCTCTCTCTGTATGCAAGACACTATAGTCACTGGATGTAGCGATTTCAATGATCAAATGCTACTTTTGTCTTCTTTTCATGGACCACTATATCTGGTTTTCTTGCATCTCTCTTTTGAACTGTTGGTAATGGGTGAATCCTGTGTGATGTAGTCATCATTTTCTATGATGCTTTGTGGCAGTAAGGTCAAGGCATTGTTAGCCCAAGACACAAAACTGAGCAGCCCAGTGGCTTTGTAGGCCTACTGCCAGTATCCCTAAAGTCATTTGAAAATTTCTAACAAACTTCTCAGAAAAAAATATTGCATGCCTGTCAGCTGCAGAATCCATTCAGTTGTTGAGTTAAGTGTAAAGACATGTTGACAGCATCTATGTGTAATGAATGTCACTGTCATAATTTATAATTACAGTGGCATGAAAGTAAAAGTAATTTTAAGGAGGCCCTACTTCAATATGCAAATACAGAAACAAATTGTATTCATAATGTCACAATCATTGGATTGCCTATGCAGTTATTGACAGCTTTTCTGCAGAGCTCCAAGTACGCTCATATTGTATGTTGTACGGTGTCTATTTGATCTAATGTTCAGTTATTTAATGACTAACAGGTAATTTAAGTCAGAAATTATTTCTAGTACAGAACGGCTTCTGTGCTTAGTCAATAATTAGTTTGTGAAATCAGTCTGGGTCTTGTTTCTTGCTGGATTATATTATTTCTCTGTGTTGAGGTTTCAGCCTTTAGCCCAGCACTTTATGTATTCCTATGGTTTGGTAAATTTAACGTTTATAGTGCCTTGACTGGTTCTTGCTGTGCACATGGAAGAAAATATAGTTACCAGAGTGGCAAAATTGTTTTATTTTGTGAGAATGCCAGTAGTGTTTGATTCAATAGTTTCTGCCAAAGCATGTTGGCTTTGTGCAGTTTGAGTTAAAGTAACTGCTTGTGTCTTCACATCTCTAAACAGACTATAGACTATATTTATCTTTTTTCATCATCTGCAGATTCTAGGACAACTTAGACCAAAATGATTGTTGTATTTTTTTTCTTTTGCTATTTGGTGAATGTTTGTGATGGCAGAGCAAGTTAATCCAAACAAGTATGAATTCCTGAATAAGAAAGATAAATCCAGTGAATATCTATATTGTGTAGATGCCATACAGATCATTCAAACAGTATGTATGTCTGTTGCTTGCTTTAGAAATTTTACTATTTCTCCTTGTGTATACCTTGTATTCTTTGTGTGTATGTGCTCTTTGAGACTGGGCAACATACCTGTCAACCTCTTTGCACAAGAAATATTGACAAAGTCTAAAATAATGGGGGAAAAGGCCCAAAAACAGGGACATATTTTGAGTATTGCTCTTATAAACTAAAATAAATGCTAGAATAACAGCATTTGTTTAGCGTGCTTTTTCTGAAGGATATAAAGTCTGAAACTCAAATGTTTGTCATTATTTAGTGGGTTCAGTCCTCAGTGCTTTGCCAGAAAACTACAAATTTTATGAGGAACAGGCCAAAAATGCAAGTAAAAATCTGGATATTTGTAAGGTATAATGGGCAATGTCTGAAAAGGGTAAAAAAAAACACTTCAGTTACTCAGTAAAACAAATAATAAAGTATTCACCAATGACACTGAAATAAATATCTTTTGAAGGGCAGAAAATACCAAACACAAGTTCTTGTAATACAGTAGCTCTCAAAAATGGATAGTGTTTTTTTTTTAATTTTTATTAGTTATTCCATAAAATTACAATAGTATATGAAGTTAAGTATTTTTAAATTGAGTTTACCTTTGTAATAGCAAAGTGTTGATAATACCAACCATTTTAAAGAAAAAGAAATAATATACTAAGAAACACCTCAAATATTTACGTATTTATGGTGATGTCCAAGACCAAGCGCACTTTCTGTTATGCCATGACTCCTATTATTAATATGCAAAAGATAAGATTACAGTTATCACTGTGCATCTATTGTTTTAAGCACAACCTGGGATAACTGGATGGGAAACAGAAAATACACCCCTGAGATTCCACCTGTGTCCCTGCTGGACTGTGGCATCAGGTACTGACTTGGCTAAACATGGGCTAAACTCTTGGCTAGGCTTATAAGGGCCTCAGGGCAAATAGCCTAGTAACTTCCTATTAACATATATATGAATTCTGCTGTTGCTTATTTATTGTAGACATTTGTACCTGTTTTATTCTTTTTTAAAAATGCCTGTATCTCTTGTCATGTCATACACAGTTCACCAAACGTGTGTAATGACTAACCAGCCAACCCTTTTCCTCTTCATTTTTGATTCTGTTTCAGCCCTTCATCCAATAGTACACTTCAAAAAGCTGGTCTGTCATTGGTTCAGTAATGCATTGTGGCTGAACCAGTGATTTACTTGAAGTCCGAGTGGTTATCTGTTGACATGTAGTTGTAACA
Organism: Protopterus annectens; assembly: GCF_019279795.1. Lineage (NCBI taxonomy): Eukaryota > Metazoa > Chordata > Ceratodontiformes > Protopteridae > Protopterus > Protopterus annectens. Next base: position 891,940,651 of record NC_056730.1, on the reverse strand, counting down.
CTCCATTTAAGATGGAGGAAGTATGAGTCACATATTGTCTAACAGTAAATATTTTTCCTACCTGTTTTCTTGTAGTTTGACTACTGCATTTCCTCAAAGCGGTAATTGATGCACTGGGTATCATTTTAGTGGTGCTGCTTGTTCATAACTAGAGTGCCAAACTACCAAGATTTTTCCTTCTTGAACTAGGTAGTAGAGTTTTTTTTTTCTGCAAGATACACTGCAGTTTTTAAGAACACCTCATGTCCAGTTTAATAAATCCAATACTTCTTGCTGAGTCTTTTTGGGTCAGATTATTTTGCTATACCAACACTTTTTGCATACTCTCCACTCCATTAATTTTTGATGGGACTTTCCCAATAAAAAAGCCCAGAAACTGGTGTATACACCTGTGACATAGCAAAAATGTAAGTAAAACAGAGTGAAAAAAACATAAACAAATAAAAACAAAAAGGAGTGTAAAAACTGTAACTAAATTAAAAAAACGTTTTTACACACCAGTTTCCGATAATATTTGTTAGTCAATTTTCTGGCATGCTTTTATGTTTTTCCCAAGATTCAAGACCTTCTGAAATATGTTTTTTTCTGTCTGCTGAAAATGGTATACAAGCTAGCTGTATTGTTTCTTCATTAGTAGGTGAGGACCCCTCATTTTCAGTAATGTGTTGGATGGAGCTCAGAATGCTCTGTGTCGCTTTTACCCTGTTGCTTGCACCTGCAGACGCTGTACACATTTACTTAAGGTCAGTTGAGTATAGTTGTATGTCCACTATGTATTAGTACTTAGTACATTGCCTTCTGATCCTCTTACTTAATATATTGCCTTTTGATCCTCTTACTTAGTAGTTGCACCTTATTTGGTGCAGAGGGATTTCTAACATGATTCAGTGCCTTGTGGCATGCACAAGTCAGCAACTCCAGAAATACGTAGGCCACAAGGACCTCGCAGAGGATTGTGCCATCATTTACATGGATTATATATAAGTAGACAGCTCTAAGGGGGCACGCATAAAGGAAATGATGAACATGTAGCAGTCGGGGACAAGACCAGTTCAGAAGCAGCAGCTGTCCTGGTGATACAGGGCTGTGGCTGTACATGTGCATGCTGATAAATTGCAGCATGTTTCAGATCAGGTTATCCTGAGGGGTAGGTTTTAGAAATAGGTGCCTAGATGTAGACAGTCTGTTAAGTAGTCTGTTTTGGTGCAGGAATGAATGTGTATAGTGGCTGCAATTCTGAGAAGTTGCAGTACTGAGTGATGGATTTAAATTGTACTGCTGGGATGCCAACGTATATGCAGTTCGGCATCTCTTTGCATGATGTACAGATGTGGGCCACATCTGTGTACCCTATCTTCTTTTTGTACTGTAATCCTAGCTTAGCTCAGGTCATGGCTTTAAATCCCTTGGACAAGTCTACAGACCAAACCACTAGCAAATAAGGAAAGAATCTTGAATGTTTAAAAACTGCTTTTTAATTGTGTTTTCTTAGGATTTTGACTGATTTAGGAGCCCATTTGTTGTATTAAACTACACGATTTCTTGGCCAGAGTCTAATTTGCAGTGTTCTTTTATGGATGTCCACTTCCCAGCCATCTCAGTATTCCACAAATCTGTAGATAGATGACTTTTGTCACAGCAGGGCATTATGTATACCTTCCTTAAGATATGAAGTTTGTAAGGTTTCCTTATGAGAAATTTCTAGTTTCCCTTTAAATCAACTTGGTTTTATGAGCTATGTTCTTATAGAAAATGTTATTTCACATAATTTCTGTTTGAAGGGTTTAAAAGTTTTAGGCTGCTTAGTATGAGAACCCATATTTAAATGTTTGGAAAGATACAAGTATGTAATTGCACGTCTGAACTATCTTCATAAGGTAGCATTTGTCTTTTCTCTTTTTTAATTTCCCAAGTCTTTTGGGTTTCTAATACCATGACAGGAATGGACCCCATTCCTAACTCAAAGTACGATTAAAGTTCATGAAATTAGTATTGTTTCGCTCTTTGATGTTAGCCAGTAGTGCTCTTCGCAGCACCCACAATGTGCCCAGTAATGACTCCTCCTGCAATTCGTACAGAGTTGCATGTATTGGTAGCATATCTAAATACGATTGTAGACTCTTCTTTATAACACCTGTTGCTCCTACTACTATTGGAACTGTCTGGGTATCTTTCTTCCACATTGCTCGTTTCTGGCTGCAAATCCTGATATTTTATGACTTTGTCTCTCTCTCTCTCTCCCTCTCTGTATGCAGGACACTGTAAGTCAGTGGGTGTGGTGATTTCAGTGATCAATGCTACTTTTGTCTTCTTTTCCTAGACCACTATATCTGATTTTCTAGCATCTATCTTTTGAACTGTTGGTAATGGATGGTCCTATGTGATGTAGACTTCATTTTCTGTGATGCTTTGTGGCTCATGCTTCCAGTGTTTTTCAACCACTTCAGTACCATAATGTTTGCACAATCCCCAGTGCAACAGGCTTGCCACATTATTATGCCTTTCAGTATACTATCCTTCTGCAACTGTTTCCAATTCGGTTTTACAAAACCTACATTTGTCTTTCTCCCACATGTTCAATGGACTTTGTAAACCAACATGTCTATGAAACATCGTTTTCTGTTTTCAGCGTTCATTGTTTCAATGTAGACCCGATTTTCTTGTAGTTAATCATGCAACGTTTCATATGCTGTACTAATTATCCCTTTTTAACAGCAGCTTCTGTTCTAGATTCTACTAAAAACTCCACCAGTGGTAGTCTTTCATTTAGAACCCCCCCCCCTTTCTTTCCCTTTGCCTATACTCTGATATCAATCCCTGATAGGGAATGCAATCTCTAACCTGCAGTCCAAATACGTTTTTGGCATCTTCCCATTCTATTATCTTTCCCTCTGTAGTTATTTGCTCCCTATACCTTGGTTCATTTGCCAGTTTTGTCCAATAAATTCCAGCCTGTTGCATGTATCCCTAATTGCCACCATCCCCATCAGCAGAATCTCCTTTCTCCATTCCCATGTTGGCTTAGTTATTATAATACTTTCTGCTACATTATGAATATAATCTGTATGATTGTTGTTATTCTACTTAGAGATCTGCATCCACTTCTGTGATGGCTTGGTGGATAGCTGCTGTGACTATGGTGTATAGGGTCCTGGGTTCGAGACCTGCATGGCTGTTTATTTTGGGAGGGTGGGTGGCCAAATGGTTAAGGTGTTTGCCTTAGAAACACAAGGTACAAGGTTTGAAGCTCACAAGGGATAATTGGTTAGGCTTAAAATGGCTTGCAAGTGCAGTTAGCCTACTACTAATCTATGAACCTATCTATGAACCTATGAACAAAATCCCAGTCTCTCCTTGTTTCTTGAACTTCCCCCATTTTTCATCATCATCCCTTTATCAGAGTATCTGTTGTTAATGAACAATCCAGCATGTGGCAATGCCAGTAGTTTCTCATTTAAATCCCCCTTGTAATCCCTATGGTGATACTTGTATGGCTGCTGTACCAATGCACATATACTGTTTAATAGTAAAGAGCTGCCTAGTATGTGTACCAGAAGCAACTTTATTAGGGGCTCTGTGAGGATGAGGACTTTTTCCATGGGGTGTGTGGGGTGCTGCCCACTTGCCCTGACACTATGAAACTTTAACAAAACTCATCATAGCCCTTGTCCTTTGTAATGCTTGAAAACAATTCTGCAGTTTGTAAGTGAAGCTATATCTCAACTTTATATAACATCACCATTTGGTTACTAGCATTTTTGTGTCTTACCAGTATTTGACCCTTGCAGAACAGGCTAGCCCACTCAACACAGTCCCTTGCGTAACTAAGGGTACAGTATTGAAACAAAACCATGTGATCTTCCTTTATGACAGTAGCAGTACCATGACCCTCCCCCATCCGCCGTAGGGTCCATGTCCATATTTTCTACAGAATAGACATGTCCAGCATGACTGACAAAGTGAAGAGGCAAGGCTGCTGTTTTTATTTCAAGAGCAACATGGATCAACAGTTTTTCAAAGCACTGTCTAGATACCCAGTGCATTTCTTATAATCACACATGGATATTTGATTCATACCACAGAACTCTTACTGAAAACAGTTGAACATATTCATGCATATCTCATCCTGGAGCTTGGAGCTTGGGCACACATGCACACGAAGGAGATCCAATTTTATAGACACTTTTCAAGATCCTTCCTAGAACAGTGTAATGAAATGTGACACCATCACTTATACTGTAGTAAGGTATCTGAGCTGATATCTAACACAAACTAGAAATGTTTGAGGTTGTCAAGCAGTAGTTTTCTGTCTTTATCTGCTATGAAGATCTTTATCTGCTATGAAGACTATTTATACTATCTTCGCAGGTGAGACTGACTGTTCATACTGCCTTTACAGGTGTCCAGCAGTGTTGCGGAGCATCTGGCTCATTCCTTACAAGACTGTTCAAACATACAAGAAATCTTCCAGACTCTCTACTCTCATGGGTCAGCAATATCAGAAAGCAAAATTCGGGAATTTGAGGTGGAAACAGAAAGGCTCAATAGGTAAGACAAAGCTGGCATACTTACACCGAACAGGAATTTTGATGTAGAGTGTTAAACAGTGAGTTTGTGTTTACTTTTTCATAGTTTTGGTTCTTTCTTTATACCCATACAGCCTGTTATTGAGCGCTAAGGAGTGCCACCACTTACTTGTAACTGCTTTCTGGTAGGATGTTAACATACTAATAATATGTGGACATAAAAAGAAATGACTGTTGTTTGAATTTGCTATTTAATTGAGTGATAGTTTTTATCTGTTTTTTTCGCACTGAGGAAGGATACTAACCTGAAAGCTTTGTGGTCATTAAATACTGTTTGTGATGTTTCAAGAGTCTGGTATTTTCTTCTGGATTGTGACTTGTTTTACCGGAGACTCTGTTCACTGACGTCTCTGATCCAATTTTGTTGGTTAATCATTTCCTCATAGGAGTTCTGCATCTCTCTTTATCTTTTGACAAGCTCTTTTCCTTGGAATTTTAACTTCATAAATCACCTTGATTGCTATCTAAATCTACTGGTACAACTGCTGTGAAGTATGTCTCTTGAAAGATATGTTTCTTGCTAGCCTTCTCCTCTGCTTATAAGATCTTTGAGCTTCAAGCTTTTATTTGTTGGAGAAGCTCATCTGTTTTTCCCACACAAGGATTTCCCTATGCTTATTACAGGGATCACTGATGCATTTCTGTTTATCAGTGGTTTTAGTCCAACTTTTAAAGTTTTGTCAGAAATTCTGTCGTGAGTGTAGCTCTTTAGCCAAAGTCACACAGACGTGTGGCTTATAAGAAGGAAATGGTTGTGCCATTACTTTATTTTTGACATGACTGTCCAATATACCAAAAGTAGTATCCAAGCTGGTTTTCAGCTTGACTATCCACTATTTCCATAACACTCAAAATAGAGGGGGAAAGGATCCAGCATCTTCTAGATGTCCATAGTGAGGGGTTGACATAATGGATAACATGTTTATTTCACAGACACAAGGTACAGGGTTTGACTCTCATCTTTGAAAGTGAAATTGGCTAGGCTTATAATGGCGCACCAGTGCAGCTAGCTCAATTCTAACTATGCCCAGCCTAACATTACCCCCCATGTAACCTCTACAAGCTTCCTAACGAACATATCCACTCCAAATAAATGCCATCCTAGAAGTAGCTACTTGGTCTTCAGTACATACTTTTACCAAATATTGCAGGGTATATGCTTTCTCTATGCCCAGAGTCACCTTTGCCAGATCATACTCCGTGGACTGGTTGACAGCTGTCCTATGTCACATCCAGCCACCCTCAACATTCATCAAGCTTTTGGAATTATCCAGAAGCTTGGGTTTATTGCAACAGTGATATAAGGAAGGACATAGTACAGTTGTGTAAGAATGTATCATAACAGAAGATGTTCTACTGATCACTGTTGCACTATTTCTTCCCACCTTGCCCCCACCCCCCCTTATTTATCTTTTCCTACCTCTTCTCATGAACTGAGGTGGAACCATTTTCTGCCTCCTAGCTGACCATTATTTTCAAGTCTCCTCAATGTCTGGAGGCTTCCTGACTTTGCGATAGTCTGAGGGTTTACACTCCTACATCTGTTTATGTACCCCTTTGGCTTAGGTCATAGATCAGACTATGGCTCTATCGAAGGTTTTGGTTTTGGTCCCCCAGCTGGATGGCCCAGTTATTTGTAGAGATAACCCAACAGTTTGGAATGTGGTAGCAGTGATCTGTACTTTCGCTTCTTGTCTTGCAGTAGTAGATTTTTATGACAGGCAACTAAAATATGTAAATGTTTTTCATACTATGAATATCATTTCAGTACTACCTTGGGCTGTGCTCTTGGTGTGAAAGGTAGTCTTTACATGTACTGAGCTGTGCTAGTAATCTCTAAAAATAAAAAAACAGACAAGAAAACTTGTCTTACTGAATTTAGATGTGTACATATCCTAGAGGATTATTAGTGTACACATCAGGTGATTTATTAACTCATCCATACTTATGTGGTGTGGAATGTCACACCTCTAGAAGCTTATACACATCTTGCATTACAAAGCATTTACTGAAAAATAAACTTAAAAAGCATAAGATAAACAAATGTAAATATTTTGTGAACAGTAAAAGCTATTAAAATTCTACAAATAGCAATGTCATCAGCAAGACATATTCTTTAAAGTGAAAATAGTCACTAGTCTTTTCCATAAATGCTGTAATAAAGCAATGACCGATGACGTGGTGTGGTATATTGAAGATTTACCCATGGTTGGTGTGGTTTTATCATGAGGACGAAGCCCCAGTGATTAAACAAAGTCAACCATGGGTAAATCTTCACTATACCATAACCACAGAGTCAGTTATGGCTATTATACAATGACATTATTTAAGGGAAAAAAATACTTACTTTTCTTAAATAATGTCTTTGTATAACGGCGGATTACTGTTCTTCCGCCAGTTGTGGTATACTGCTTCTTCCTTTTGATGTACTGCACATGCGTATGGTTTTAGGGCACTTTTTATACCAACGGAAAAAAGTCCAGGTGATTTGACCTTTTTCCGTTGGTATATTGTGGGATTTACAACGGGCACGCTGGTTGGGCTGGGCCAATCAGCATGCATGTTTTCGAATAGTAATAGGGAGTCATTGTATAATATGTTATAATGAACTCAGACCACAAGTGCTTTTTTTAAACTTTCACAAATTTTCATATTTTAAAAACTGTACAACCTAGACATACATTGTTAAAACATTTTTGTTAACCAGACATAAACTTTCACATGACAACAAGAAATTCTTTTATAAATGCATGTTCATTGAGATATTTACAGAAATATGAAAACAAATATTTAATTGTATAGTTAGCAAAACAAATAATACTGGCTATATCTCAAGATGTGTAAATATCAAAGACAAGTTTCTTCAACGACAACTACGGTTTCACTTAACATCATGTAACTATGTTTGTTTTTTTTTTGAAGTATTAAGTACGCAGTGGTGCAGCAGTTAGCATTGTTGCCTCACAGCAAGAGGTTTTCTTGTTCGATTGTGTGTGGAGTCTTCCATGTCCTCCCTGCATTCATGTGGGTTTTCTCTGGTGCTCCAGTTTCCTCCCACATTCCAGACATGCATTTGGAGAGTTTCTCCCAGGGCCTCTGATGAAAATGGGCTCTGTCCTAGTCTGACTTTCCCAGTAAACAAATGTTAAATAAATAAAATAAATATGGAAATATTGCTTATTTACATAATTACTAGCAAGCAACTGGCAATATTTCCAGTACAGTATGATGATATAAACCAGCACTGACTAGGAATTGTCCATCTCCCACATTGGTGTTTCATGCTATACTGCATTGTAACATGTAGATCTCTCAGTTATGAAAGTATGAACATAAATTTTAAATGTGAGTAATAAGTGGCAAACAAAGATTAATTTCGCCACTGCAGAACATCCTAGACTAGCAAGCGTAGTGTCATTTTGTTAACTCCTTGCCCTTTCAGCACTGCCTGTTATTAGCTGGTCAGTCACTTAGTTAAAGAAGCCAAACTCAAAAAAGTTCTGGACGCCATAAGATGGAATGGGTGTGACCTGGAAGTATACAAAAAAGGCATTGAGTGAATTAAGATAAACTACATGCAGCGCTTTCACAGGTGTAACCTACAAGTATTTACTCTACTACACCCAGTATGAAACTATAGAATGGTTTATAAGAAGGAGATGTGTGTACCTGTAGTCAGTTTTTTTTTTTTTTTTTGATGAAAGTGCTTTCAGAGGTAAATGGTCTCTTGAGATGCATTTTTTGGGGGGAAGGGGAGTTTTATTATTTTCTGCCGTTCGGGAGAGTTAGTGGATGAATTATCTTTAGGTACATGGTCTCTCATGAGTTTGGAGAAGGGATTGTTTTTTAATAATAGCGTGTGTGTGTGTGTGTGTGTGTGTGTGTGTGTGTGTGTGTGTGTGTGTGTGTGTGTGTGTGTGTGTGTGTTTAGCATGGGTTTCTGTTGCTTCCTGTAGCTAGTTCTCTCTTGCTGATGGGCAAATGTTAATTTTAATGGGCGCTAATGTTAGTGTCACTGCTTCCCCCACCTCACCTCTCTGGGGCCTTCCCAATAGCTCCCCTATCGGCACCTAGTCATAGGTAAGTGCTAGGCTAGCTGTCCTCCTCAGCCATTTTAAGCCTAGCTAAGTTTCCTTTTTGTGCTCAAATTAACATATCATATTTGTTAGAGATTGGCCTTACCCGTGGTCAAAAATTGTATATTACCTCTAATGAGAATAACTGAGAACCACACCATAGATAATTTGAGGGGACCCTTGCATGGGTATAATCATTTAGGGGGCTGCCTGTTTCCATTAGTAGTACAAGGGAGAGTCCTGGGGTATAATTTTCTGCTTCCCATCCATAGACCACAGTTGCACTTAATACAGACAGGGATGAACTTTGCTTAATGTGGCTGGGGAGTCTGTTCCAGAGCAGCAGTATCCACTGTGAGATATTCCTGTCCCCCAACCCATTCTGTTGATGAAACCATAACAATAGATGTTCAAATGATCACTCCCTCCTTCTCCCTTGAATGTTGATGTGCCAGGTTCGGATATTTATTTTTTTGTTGTTCCTGACATTGTTTTTTCAGGGCTCGGTCTCCCTCTCTGCATTGCTGGAAAGCTCTGAAGCATTTGGTGCCAAAACTTGTCTTTTAATCAGCTCAGTTTGAGCTGACTGACAGTTTGTGGAAGATGTCCTGTGGCTTTGGAGGCTGGCTGGCTTCAATCAACCAATTAGTTCTGTTTAGACAATTTGTTTAGTCAGCCAGTTGGTTCTGTTAGGGGCAAAAGTCAAACATTTCTGGGCCATGCATTTCTTCCCAGGAAGCCTAAGTAGCTCAGGTGTTCCCTTTCTGGCAAGAGTTGTGTAATATTAGAGTCAACTTCAGGTTCTAAGGAGCAACCTTAACTAGTCCACCCACAGGTTGCTTGCTGACTCAGAGTTACTGCTTGGTCAGGAAAAGAAGGCATGCAGGTTTCCATTCCTACTTCCCCTTTTCTCTGCTCTGTAGCGCAGAGCTCCACATGGACAGCAACAACCAACCCAGCCTTAACAAGCTCAGCCACCACAAGGTGTTACCAGTGCTTTAGGCCTAGCTGATTTCAAACCACCAAGGCCACCCACCCATCCACCCCCCTGAGGGTGAGTAAACAGCATATTTAAAATTAATGCAGTCCTAATTGTATCTTTAAAATGTATAAGGACACATGCAAGTAGTACCTCCCTAAAACACACACACTGTTTACCTCTTTTCTAAACATTTTATAAATCCAATAAGATAATGTTTACCACTCTGGGAAGATGTCTTTTTCTTGTTCTCATTTTTTCTCACTCTGCCTTCAGTAATGTAAAAATAAGGTCTAATGCAAAATGGGGAGAAGTGTAAGCATGATATATGTAAGTGTGTTTGTGTGTATGTTCATATATATATATATATATATATATATATATATATATATATATATATATATATATATATATATATAGATGGGAAAGACAAAACTTAAAGGTGTGGTATGTGCCAACACCCACAGCCTCAACGCAAAACTGCTTTAGCTAGTGATGATCATATAATGGCAATGTTTTGCTACTTTGTCAGCAGAAGAGCCACAATATGCAGAAAGAACATAGTAGCAGTCCACAAAAATTGATTGGCCAAAGAAAAGCCATAAAGTTGATAGAGTGGACTCTTGAGGATAAGAAAGAAATTATGTATTGTTACTATTATGTAAAAAGACCAGAATTTCCAGATAAAAGATATACAAAATGATGGAGAGAAATTAGAGGAAAGAAAAATACTTCTGCAAGAAAAACTGTCAGAAGCTTTAAATACAAATTTGCGTTCATTAATACAACAGATTTTTGAAAAACAGTATATATCTCAAGAAACTTTGATCTTTTTGGAAAAGACGCATCTGAGAAAGTGCAAAAATATAAACAACAAAACCTAGAGATTATTTGAAAAGTATAAAAAAGAAATGTGGACATGAGAAAGAAAGAGATTTGATATGGTGCAGTATTTATGCAAAGGAGAAAGCTAAGGTTCATAGGTTCATAGTTTACTACTAGGCTACCTGCCTTTCAGGCTATGTTAAGCCTATCCAGTTACCCCATGTGAGAATCAAACCCTGCACCTTGTGTCTGTAAGGTAAACACCTTAACCATTAGGCCAACATCTAGGAACAAGATCCAAGCTATAAATCAATTTGCTCTTCCTGTCCTAACTTATAGTTTTGGAGTGATTGACTGGCCCCAAAAAGTATTGGATAGATTGGATATTAAAACAAGAAGGATGCTTCATGCTGACCAAATGATTTATAAAAATCAGTGTATGCCAAAGTTTTATATTCCCCGTTCCGGAGGAGGGACAGGCCTCCTCGAAATTGATTACATGTATAGATCTGCAGTCATGGGACTCCACACATCTACTGACCTCACAAGATCCAAATGTAGTGAAAGTTTTGAAACATGAGGAGAATAAATCTAAGATGATGTCGCTGCTTAATTTAGCAGCAGCATATCGACGTCAAGCAGGAATGGAAATCAAACCAGAAGTGGATAAAAACCAGGCAGCAACTGAATGTGTCAAAAAACAGAAGAAAGATTATAAGGTGAAGGACAAGATGAGAAGGCAAGAAATGTGGAAAAAACATAAATATAGTTGCAAGTATAGAAAACTTCTGGAAGAGCCTTATGTTGATCAAAGATGAACGCAGGAATGGTTAAGGAGAGACAAATTCAAACCAAGAAATGAAAGGTTAATATTGGCAGCCCAAGATAGTGGGCTACATACACGCTGGCTTAAAAAATCCATTGAACATGTGGGAGAAACAGACAAATGTAGGTTTTGTAAAACCGAATTGGAAACGGTCACACACCTTGTTGCTGGTTGCGACGCACTAATGGCAGAAGGACTGTACACTGAAAGGCATAATAGTGTGGCAAGACTGCTACACTGGAGATTGTGCAAACATTATGGTATTGAAGTGGCTGAAAAACACTGGAAACATGAGCCACAAAGAAAATGAACTTTATATCACATGGGATCACCCATTACCAACAGTTCAAAAGATAGATGTTGGAAAACAGGATATAGTGGTCCAAGAAAAGAAGACAAAAGTAGCATTGATAATTGAAATCGCCACACCCAGTGATTACAGTGTCTAGCATACAGAGAGACCCAAAGTCATAAAATACCTGGATTTGCAGGCAGAAACGAGAGCCATAAATGAAGAAAGATACCCAGACAGTTCCAATAGTAGTAGGAGCAATGGGTGTTATAAAAAAAAATTTACAATCATATTTAGATATGTTACCAATTCATGTAACCCCGTACGAATTGCAGAGGGAGTCAGGCACTTTGCGGGTGCTGCGAAGAGTACTTTTGGCTGACATCAAAGAGTGAAACAATACTAATTTCATGAACGTTAATCGTACTCTGACTTAGGAATGGGGTCCATTCCCGTCACGGTATTAGAAACCCAAAAGACTTGAGAAATTAAATAAACACAGAAAACCACACTACTCACCTTTCCCTAGACACACCCACAGGAGAATAAAATTAATATTTTACCATTTCTGTTTGTTGTAAATTATTTCTGTCTTGGGTGCCATTTTTTTCTATGTCCTCTGCAAAGAGTTTGGGCTTTTTTGGTGATATGTCTCAAAATGCTTCTTATAATAAGCAACAGAAATTAAACTCTGCTGCCTTCCAATTCCTGTTCTCAGTTTCACTTTACTACATCTAAAGTGATCTGATTTATTTTGCTTTGTCATACCATGTACTTCAAACACATTGTTGTTGTATTTGAGTCTGTATTACTATTTATGGTCAGTCAGCCTCACCGTCTCAGTATTGCACTGGTTGTGAGTTTGTTTTTGTGTGTGCAAGACTGAATGCAACAGTGCTGTTTGACTCTAATGGAAGCAGTAGTTAGTAGGGAGGAACAAGAGCTCATATAGTGAACAGAATACCTTAAATATTATTACCCCTTGTTAGGCTTTTGTCTGCTCCAAGTTATTTGTGTTAATGAAATATACAAAAATTTGGACTGAAGTTTTCTGCTGTGCCAAATTACAAGGAACAGACAGCACTGATTTTATGAAGTGCAAATAAGCAACTGGACTGCCGGTTTTGTTAATTGAGAGGGCACATTGTGTGTGTATTCCAAATATGAACATGAGAAAACAGCCAAGCCCTAGATGCAAACATAGCAGCAAGAAGAACAGTTCCTGACAAAAATGTGCCTGAAAGGAAAAGCATTCAAAATTGGGAACACAGTGTTTGTGGAAAATGATTATACACTGTACACCAGGGAGAAAAGAAAGAAGTTTATCCCATCAATTAGGGGATGTCAGAAAGCAGTGATAGATTCAAGCTGCTGTATCCAGCTTTCTTCAGAATACGTTTTTCCATGAGGAATTAAATACATTTTTGAATGCAGAACTGGCTAAGGAGAAAAACATTTAGCCAACAAAGAGTGAATAAATAGAAAGAGCTGTGCATTTCATTCTTTGGACAATATTAAAGCTCATAAAGAGACTGTACAACTGAAACAGCTTCTGTTGTTCCAAAAGTAAATGAATGGCAGGAAAAGCACAGTGACTGACTAAGAGAATGAAGATAACCTTGAACTTGAACCAGAGACAGGTGTTGGGAGACGGAGATGATCATGATGACCAGTGGCATTGTGACTTTAGTGAATAAATGGGAGACAAGTGTGTCCGATGTTGCATTCACTATGTGAACTCACTTAAAGAAATGTGCAGTCCAGCTGCCGCAAAACAGGCTAGGGTCCCTTGTTTATGGTATTAAACTGAATGCTAAGAATTTCCATCAGGATTGTGCAGGTGTTTGACATGATGGGGATGCATTGTTTAGCATGAGGATGGCCCCACTCCTTGCTAGTGTTAAGGTACCAAATAACTTTCACAAGACATAGTTCAGTAGAGAATAACAATCTTGCTTATTGCACAGAAAGACACGTAGATAATTAGGAAGTCAAGATTCTGTCGACTTGATCCACAACAATCAGTGTTTTATATATTTTTCCAATAAAAGTAACATTATTGTAACAATTAGAAAACTGTCACTGGCCAATTAAAAATGAACATTACGGCATTAATTTTGCTAACTAATGTCTCCTGGCTGCTTGTTTGACATTTCTATATTAGACAATGGGCAAACTGTACATCAATACCCTAACTGGTGAACGAGTGTTCTCCAGCAGGGTATTAATGTACAAGTAATGCCTGCTGAAAAATGAGTCCGCCACTTCTCGGCAGCTTATCAAGCTGCCATGGAGCTCAGACTGAGGAAACAGAACAGCCGCCATTATTTTACGCTTGCTAAGCAGCGTTTTTGCTGTTTAGCGACTGTAAAATATAAAAAAGACAACAACAAAAAAAGTGTGTATGTGTGTTGTTTGTCTGTGACTGTATATTTGCATGTCAGTGAAAGTGAGAGTTTGCAAGCTGTTATTTTACATGTGCTAAGAAGCGCTTTTGCCGTTTAGTGAGTGTAAAATAAAAATAAAGTAAAATACAGTGTGTGTGTGTGTGTGTGTGTGTGTGTGTGTGTGTGTGTGTGTGTGTGTGTGTGTGTGTGTGTGTGTGTGTGTATGTATGTGGTTAAGAGAGAGAAAGAGAGATCAATCAAGCGAAACAGAAGTCTGTTTCTGTCTGCATGTGTGCATGAATGCATGCATGAAAGCAGAGAGACTGTGTGTATGTGTGTGTGAGAGAGAGTGAGAGAAAGTGAGAGTGATGTGTGAGTGAATGCATGCATGTAAGCAGAGTAGACTGCCTGTGACAGAGATTGAGAGAGAGTGAGACTGAATGTGTGTATGAAAGCAGCTGGAGACTGAGAGATTTTGAAAGAGGTGAGACAGATCTTGTGTGAGTGAATGTGTGTATGAAAGCAGAGGAGACTGTGTGTGCATATGTGTGCGTGAAAGCAGAAGAGACTGTGTGTGTGTGTGTGTGTGTGTGTGTGTGTGTGTGTGTGTGTGTGTGTGTATCAAGAGAGAATAGGCTGTATGTAAAATTGTTTCACTTGCTTATTACTTTTTTAAGCACTATATTTTATATATATTTGATGTAAAATGCTTCCTCCAACACCATTAACATATACTACAGCAAGTTTGAAACAGTAGGTGGAGGAACTATTTTACATTAAAAATATTTAAAAAAATATATATATATATATATATATATATATATATATATGTATATATATAGTACTTAAAAAAATAAATAGGCAAGTAAAACACCATTTTACAGAGATGCCATTGTCTAAGTGGAATAATGCCCTCCAGGGGTGTACAGGCCCAACGCTGCAGGTGTTGGGCCTTATAAGACCCCTGGGTGGGTGTTAACCAACGCTGCAGGTGTTGGGCCTTATAAGACCCCTGGGTGGGTGTTAATTACATATTAGTACACACCCTGGAGGGCATTATTGCTTACTTAGACATGCGTTCTGAATTGCATGAACATTCTACTCAGAACAAATCTAATACTTTTCTAACCCTGTCCGCTCTTGCTAATATTCGACAGGAAGCAAATCAGTAGAGACACGCTGAAACACACTCAAGGGTTCATTCGGTTATGAAAGCACATTAGAAATTAAATGTATGCACTAACCATCTTCTCTGGTCTGTATTTCTCACCCTCTTCACATTCCTCCATGTGATGCTGTAAAGCATTACCCAAATCATAATGTTTTTCTATGACTAGACAATGACTACAAGTTTTTAAATGAACTGACACATTTTTACTTGCCAGCAGACGTTTTAGGTTGCCTGGATAAAGCAATGTCAAAACTGGTATCCAAAAGGCATGTTGAATCAGTAAAGCTGGATGTGGAAGCAAGAAAAGAGGTTGTCTGACTCGAAGAAGGATCACTGGAAATTGAATCAGACCAGGATGAGGTAGCAGAGACGCTGTTTAACGTCCTGGTTACAGTCAAGCAGTAGAAGTAACTTACCTGCATTCTCTCAGGATGCAAGCTGGATGGCAGATGTGGATTCTGGTTGGATGGCAAATGGTTCGCAAGTACTTCTAGATTTGGTATGGATGGCAAAACATCATGGGATGTTACTTCTGGATACAAAGATGGTCCCTAGTTTGTTGTCTGGTTCTGCTGGCGACATGTTCTGCTTGTTTATCTGGCCTGACATCAGTGGTATTTCATTTATACTAGTCACAAGGGAGGGTTTTTTTTGACATGCAGTACATGGATCCAGGTGAGGAGTCCCTCACAACGGTTGGCAGTATCAGCTTTGAGCAAAATCAAGTATGGTCCTTTCCTTCTGAGGCCAGTTGAGTTTCTTTGGGAATGGACTTTGAGAAAGATTAAGTCCCCAGGATGCAGGTCATGGTAAAACTGCTTGTCGCTCATTGGACTGCATGTATAACAACCCTATGGTATTTCTGCAAAAGAGAACACAGGGATTTGCAATAGGCAAGCATGGTCTCCTTGACGTCTCCAGTTCTAAATTCTTAGCAAGGGTGGTGGGAGGCATTCTCATAGGTCTGCCCATGAGGATTTCATGAGGGAAAATTTTTCTTGGGACAATAACTGCACTTCTAATACTAAATATAACTAAAAGCAATGCTTCTGTTCACTTGTTTACACACTTCAGCTAGTCTAAGCTTAATTGTCTGATTAGCTAGGTCTACTATCTCAGAAGCCTGTGGTCTATAGGGATAATGAAACTGTAATTTAACATTTAATACTTTGCAAGCAAAACTGTTGTATAATTTGATTAGTAAAATGGGATCCCTGATCAGACTGGATGCTACAAGGGGATACCACATCTAGAAATAAGATCAGAAAAGAGCGTCTTTCTTACGGTGTAAATTGTTCTTAACACACCATCCAGAAGACGTGTCAATAATAGATGTTGATTATTATGAGTGCATATCTATATTTCTGTACTTGAGGGAACTCTTTTTTTAATGATTTTACAGGTACTGATTTTAGCAACATTATGTTCTAAGCAAATTACACAAGTATCTACAAAATGTTGAGTGACTTCTGAGAGATGAGGAGCAAATCAATCAATGCAAAGTTGTTTTATTAATGCATTTATGCCCAAATGAAAAGACAAATTATAGCTATTAACCAAATGATTTGGAGAATTTAGTGAAGCTACTAGTCGACCTTCTGGAAGGCACCACAAAACGTCCAGAGAGAGAGAGAGCGGCTTTCGCTTGTCCACCTTCTTCTCTGAGTCATATGTCTGGTCTTGAAATGCAGCAACTGCTTTAAAGAAAAGTTATTTTCATTAAATTGCTGCACCAATATACTCTGAGCAGGATAAGACAATGCAGCCTGTCTTGCCACCATGTCTACAAAAGTGTTGCTTTTGGTAATAGAGTCATCTGTCCTATGTGCGGCACGTTTTACTACAGCTATAGCTGTTGGTAGTAATAAAGCACCTAACAGTTTAACAAAAACAGCATTTTAATAACGTTCCCTGCTTTTGTTAAATAAAACCTTTCTTTCCAAATCTTAGCAAAATTGTGTACAATGCCATATGCATAATGTTAATCTGTATGTATGGTCACTGATTTATGTTTGCCAGTTTTACATGCTTCGGTTATGGCTATTAATTCAGCTACTTGAGCAGATGCATTTCTGTTTAATTGTGCAGTTAATAAAATGTCTTGCATGAAAATAGAAAAGGCTTCTATGAGTTCACCATTATCTCTTCAAAAACAGGAACTGTCCACGAAAAGAATGAGGTCTGGATTCTGTAAAGCAACGTCTTTCAAAGCTAATCTAGGAGGAAGCACAGTGTTAGTAACAACTACACAGTTGTGAAGTTTTCCTTCAACCTCTGTAGGAATTAAAGAAACCAGGTGAAGTGGTGGGCGCTGAACAATTTGTAAAGTAGAGTTAAGTAAAGATGATTCATACTTAGATGATCGTGTTGCAGATAAATATTGTGTGTTAGTCTTCAATAACAAAGCTTCTACAGATTGCGCAACCACCATGTAAGTCTTGTGCAGGAGAGTTAGTGCAACCACTGTATCTATTACGCACACTATCATGCCCACTGCCCTAAGGCAGTGGGGGAGGGCTGCAACTACGGGATCAAGAGTTGTACTAAAATAAGCTTCAGGTCTAAAATCATCATTTTAACCCATCTCTCTGCCCCTCCCTAGCAAACACCTTTAAAATGCACAAACCAGACTGACTCCTGAGATCCAATTCCCAAAACCTTATTAAATTGCACAAACCCACAAGTCCTGCTGGGAATCACCTGATGTCCTTCTCTCTAGCTCGCCTTTGGAACTCTCTCCCTTCTCCTATCCGCACTACTAGCAGTCTCTCCTTGTTTAAAACCTCACTGCACTCGCACCTTACTTCACAATGGAAATGCTCATCCTCCCATCCTACCTAATTCTAACTACACTTTCTTGTCAGACTTCATACTCCTATCACCTCCTCCTATAGTTGTCCATCACTGGTGATGTATATGACCAACGTACCTGATGTAATTTAAAAAAAAAACTCATTTTCTTTTTATACTTAATTTGATGCAATTTTTGTAATTCAAAATTTCTTTGATTTTTTTTTACTAACACTGTAATGTTTATGATTTGTTCTTTACAAACACTGTAATATTTATGATTTGTTCTTTACAAACACTGTAATGTTTATGATTTCTTCTTTACTAACACTGTAATGTTTATGATTTGTTCTTTACTAACACTGTAATGTTTAACAGAAATGTATACCACAAATTTATACTTTCTGTATTATGTATTTGTATTTTTCCAGAGCTTTTCTCCCCAGGACTCCATTGCAAACGGGCTCCTTGTGGCCCAATGGACTATCCTGGAAAACAAACGTCAAATAAAATAAAATAATAAATAAATAAATAATTTCTACATTGTGCTAACAATCCCAATACTACTTTATTTTCTTTCACTACAAAACATAAAAAACCTCTTGGAATAATCTGGTAACCCAACTCCACAAGGATTTAAAAGCAATGTTTTCCATTGTTCAAAAGCTTGTTCATGATAATCCTGAAAGGGTAAAGGTTTTGGGGTATCTTTCTTTAACAGTTCTAACAAAGGTCTTGCCACTTCTGCATAATTAGAAATCCATAGTTGACAGTAACCTGTTAAACTCAGTAAAACTTGCCGCTGCTTCAGTGTAGTAGGGTGTGGTACAGTTTGGATCACAGTAATTCATGGAGGCAAAATCTACCTAGCACCTTCTGAAATAAAATGACCCAAGTACTGAACCTATGACTTTCTACAACTGCAGTTTGTCTTTATTTATTAAACTTAAATCCTAATTCTGCTGAGTCAAAAGAAAAACTTGTGTACTGTTCTAGAACCTAAAAGTAAGTCATCTATATATTGAATCAAAGTTAGACCCACAAGGAAATTTAATCGTATCTAATTGTTTCTTCATTTCTCTAGAGAAAAATGTGGGAGATTCTGCATATCCTAGTGGTAGTCTAGTCCAGGTATACTGCTGCACTTTATAAGCAAAAGCAAATAGATATTCCTGTGTAGACACCCATAACACTCGGGACCCAAATGGTCTGAGGTGTGTGGCTAAGCTTGTAATTTGTCTTTCTTGGATCAGCAACCTTTTGGTGGTTATTTTTATTTTCATATTTTTTTGTGGTTTTGCTGCTAAGCTTGTAAGGGACCTAGTGGTTATTAGCCAAGTAAAAACATATGACTACCTGGAGATATTGGGACAAAAAAGAAGGCAGATGAAATATCTGTCACTGAAAAGGTGGTGGCATTTGGAGGGATAAAACTCAGTATTGTTGCAGGGTATTACTACAGCATTAACTGCACATACATCTTGTAAAAAACAATAGGTACTCTTTCCCGGTTTCTTAACTGGCAAAATAAGAGTATTACAGGGACTTCGGTTTGGAACAATGATACTGCCTTGTGAAAAAGCTGAAATAATGGGTTTGACTCCTTTTTCTGATTCTACTGACAAGGGATACTGAATTACCATAGACAGGTGCTCAAAGTTTTAGTGTTATACGGACAGGTTCTGTGTGCATTCTGCAGCCTATATGAGCCCTACCTCATTGTCACTGGTAGTCCAGAGCTGCAGAGGGACATCATTCAGTTCCTCCATATCAGCATTTTGTACTTTCTGCTTTCATAACAGTAGAGTGGAAAGGGCACTTTTGGACAGATAGTGTCAGAATATAATCCTAAAAATTAAAGAATATGTAAAAATACACCATCAGGTGTGCAATAAACAATACATCTAAGTTTACATAGCAAATCTCTACCTAACAGATTTAAAGGGGCTGAATTTCCTGTAATAAAAGCAAGCTGTTCATTTTGAAGACCATTTTGAATGGAAACAGGTTTACTTTCTCCAGGCAGGTCTACTTCCCAAATCATGTGTTTAGAAAGTGGAAGGTGTTTAGCGTATGCCGAAGTAGTCATAGATCTAGTAGCGCCTGCATTTACAAGAAATGGGATAGATGTATTATGCACTGCAACATTGACAAAAGGACCACACACTGATCGATTGGTACCAAGGAAAATACCTGTGTCTCTGCTCATGGCTGTCCCAAATGAGTTTGCTGCCACACCAGTGGCTGCCAAGCAGTGTTCAGTTCAGGAGGGTTTCTCTCAGGTTGCTTAAGTACTTGAGTATTTGGCAAAGTTGCTTGCTGTCCTACTAATGGACATTCATTTCAACAATGCCCTGTTTGGCCGCAATCCAAAACAAGTACTTAAATACCTGTGATGAATCGGGGGGAAAATAATTTTGTTACTTTCCTGAAGGTTGTGTATTGGGCTGTACCTCTTCCCCAGTGATTTTTTTTCCCCATCGCCTCACTTGGAAGTCAGTATTGAACTTTTTCTTTTGTTCCTTTTCTCTCTTAAGTATATTATCTGCTACAATATTGTATACTGCGGCGGTGGTGCTGCGGTAGCGTTGTCGCCTCATAGCAAGACGTTGTCCTGTTCAATTCTCAGCTAGAGCGTCTTCTGTGTGGCGGCATACATGAATGGGGCATGCCTTCGGTGAAGGTTGTGAGTCAGGGCTGGTAACCCGGTACGTAAAAATCCACTACCAATCATTCGCGAACCGGAGGTCCGCTGTGGCGAGTCCTAACCGGGAAAAGCCGAAAAACACAAACAAACATCTTCTACAATATTGTACCCAATTTACAAATTTCATGGATGCCTAAGCTTAGCCAGTTCAAAGAAATCTTTTGAATCTGTTCTATGGGTGATAACAAGCCCTCTATAAAAGCTGCTGACAATCTGCTGAATGCATCATTTTCTGCAGGCTTTGGATGTCCAGAGAAGGCTTAAAATGCATCTGTAGCTGTTGTGCTTTACAGATATTTGTTTGTTTATTTATTTATTTTTTTATCTATTTGATTGTTTTGTTTGTTTACTGGGGAGGTCCGGCTGGGCAAGTTGCCTATTTTCAGCAGAGGCCCGGAGAGAAAAGCTCCACATTTAAACAATACAAATAATGCAAAAAGTACAGCGTTCAATGCAACAATCTGAGACAAATACAGTCCTTACAGTAGCTCAAGGTACAATACAAAGAGAGATCTGTTTTTACAGAGATGATTTACAAGGAACAACACAATAGAGATTTCTGTTCATTTTCACAGAGATAATTTAGCCAGGCGTATATTAGGAGTGTATATTAATTAGGTAATCCAGGATGAACAGTCACACTTAAAGTAAACAATTTCTAAACAGAGTAAAGAATAGAGGAAAATCAAATAGAAGTCGCAGAATTAAAGTGCTGCAGATGCAGGTAGTATCACAGTTATTGTGCAGTGTGTGTAGAGGATCTAGAAGTGGATGCAGAAGAGAAGGCAGGAAAAATAGTAAGAATATTGGGAGAGGAGAAAGAAAAAGTAGAGAAACTTGCAATTTATGTGGGTGTGGTTAGAGTAACAAAATAAAATTATAGGGGGATATAGGAGGATGATAAGGGGAGTTAGGATGAGTGGATATAAAGGGAGAGATGTTGGGGAGAAAGGCCAAAAAATCTGTTCAGCCTGGTGCATTCATAGATTCATTCTCTGCACAGTAGCTTTTATTCTTGCCCAGTTAGGGGCAGGGGAGCACGCTGTAGTTATGGCTTTTAAACGGTTACTTAAAGTCCATAATCTGAATGTTTTGGAATATTATCACCAAAGTTAAATTTTTTTCCCATATTTTCCTAAAACATCAGGAGGTATGGAGGATTTTAATATGGCTCTCAAGTCCTTTGATAGAAGGGTTATAAAAATTGTACATTCCCTTATAAGATTTTTGCATATTTTGTTGAGTGTGTCCAAATGGGAGGGAGAGAATATACAATGTTTTGAAAATCCACTGCAGTCCATGGCTTATCGTTCTCTTATAGTAGGTTCAGCCTATCTAACCACTACAGGGTTTGCTACTTCTTGCAAGGGGTGCATTTTTGTGAAGGTATATCATGATCAGTAGAAGAGTCAGTATGTGTTTCCTGTCCTGTAGGCTGTTGCAGGGGATGTCTGCTGTTACAATAATGATTGGAAATTGGGTAAAAACCCAAAGTGCTAATTTTGCTGACCAGCTTTTGTGAGGAAATAATCTTCCCCCATATTTGTTTGTGATGCAGTTGTTTCCTTTAGCTATACTCATTAACATTCGACCTGAGAGTGTCACAGGTTGACATTGTTTATAAAAATCTAGAGTTCTAACCTGACTCTGAGGGAAGACTGGAAGTCTCTTAGGTTGTGTCTGGGAAGTGCTAGTTGTTCCTGCCAAGCACACCTCCATCTGCCCTCTTGGAGAACTGTCAGTTTCTTGAGGCCTAGGTGGGTCATAAGGTTGAGAGGTTGCAGAAGGTAACGGAGGCCAGTCATCTTAGAATGATTCTGGTTGTGTGAGTGATAATTTCTCTAGCCATCTTAAAGGATATGTACCCCAGGAATGGGGCATTTCTTCTGCCCATTTTTGTAAAGTGTTAACTGTTCTGTTATCTGCCTGCAGCTGTGACTTTAACCTAGTCGAGTTTTGTTTTAAGCTTCTAACCACCAATTCCTTTTTCTTATTTTTAGAATCTTCTTGCCACTCATTAAAAACTGGCCAACAAGAGGCTGGCAGATTGTTTATCCTATTTTTTTAGATTTTCTAAAGTGTTTTTATCAAATGTATTTTTTTTTTCAGAAACTGTAAAGCGCTATAATTTCTTATGAGCTCAGACCATTTTACTAAATAATTACAACTGTCTCCACCATATTTATTAAACATAAAATGCCTGCCTGGAGTCCCATACTCGGTCTTCTTAAAACCACTTGTACTGATGCCCGTTATAAAAAAAATAAAACGCTCTCTTACCAAAGGGATCTGCAACTATAATTAGGGGTCACTGACATTCTCAATGAAGGAAGCCTGTGTTCCTTATTTCTGTATTATTTAATTAGAACCCACTCTCACTCCTGAAAAGGATGTTCAGTCCTTCTACCAGGGAAGCATAGTCCTGTGACATGGATACTCTGTCTTTGTATATATTGGTTAAAACCCCAGTAGCACACAATTATACATAAACCATATTAATAAAATTGATCATATTGACACCCAATTTCCTTGATTCGTACAATTTACCCACTTGCATGCAATCAGAACTACTGAAGAAAGTTTTGGTAAAGCTTACCTGCAGAAACTTTAGACTATGCTGAGATGTAAAATTCTGTATTGTTATACCAGAAACTTGCCTGATAGAAAACTTGTCTCTTTAAGAACCAGTGACAAATTCTAATGCAGTAGCAAACAAATGGCTCAAAATCCTGAGTTGGCACAGCATGAGACAGGTAAAGTACCAAACAAATTTCACATGAGAGAGTTCAGCAGAGAATAATGAAGTCTTTCAGCTTTTCCCGGTTAGGGGTAGCCACAGCGGAACTCCGGTCCTCTCATGATTGGCAGTGGATTTTTACGGTGCTGGGTTGCCAGCCTGACGCCCAACCTTGAAAGAAGGCATGCCCATTCACGCTCACACCTACCTGCATGTCTTTAGAGTCACTCGACCACGGGGAGGACATGCAGACTGCACATAGAAGGCGCTCCAGCCAAGAATCGAACGGGAGAACCTCTTGCTGTGAGGCGACAATGCTAACCGCTCCACCACTGCAGCCTACAGTTCAGCAGAGAATAATAATTTCCTTTATTGCACAGAAAGGTATATATGTGGGAGACTAGGAAATCAAGATCCTGCCTCGTATGTCTACAGGAATTATGGTATTTTATATCCTTTTTTGTTAAAAGCAATGTTATTGTAACAATAATAAAGCTGCCACTTACAAGTTAGAAATGAAGACTACAGCATTCATTTTGCTAACTAAGATCTCATAGCTGCTTGTTTGACATTCCATATTAGGCATAAGTTCTGAATTCCATGATAGAACTTTCTACTCAGAACAAATCTTCTACTTTTCAGATACTTTTCTAACCCTGTCAGCACTTGCCAAGTTTTACTATCAAAATGTCGAACATGGATGCTCCACAGATGTCAAAACAAAGTACAGATGTCAGAATCTCCGTGTTGCCAAGCATTGCAGTTATTTACTCATAGTTTATATATTCGTACTATTTATTTATTTTATTTATTTTACATTTGTTAACCGGGGGTGGCTGACTGAGCCAAAAAGGCCCTTTTTCAGCAGAGGCCCAGGGAGAAAAGCTCCACAAATAAAAATTACAGATACATTTAGTTATTTAGACATGATCAGTATACACACAAATTACAAGAGACATGTTTTTACAGTGGTATGCGGCACAACAGTGGAGAGAACAAACAAAAAAATATTAATTTTAAAAATAAAGGTAATTAATAGATTTGTGGTGTACAGCTGAAATTTGGAAAATAGGTCGAATACATACATAGTACACAGGTACAGTACATACATTGTTGATTAGCCAGTGTTTGTGAGTAAGATTGAAAACTATTATCAAGTGCTCTAGATTTAGTATGTATATGTTATCCACTTTCACTAGCCTGGGGAGCAATCATGGCACTGCCAACTTTGCTTGAGATGTTGCCTGATGAGGTCTTTAAAGGAGGTTTTGGATGATGTGTTTTGAATGCTAGTAGGGACAAAGTTCCATTTTCTAGCCAATTAACTACTATATAGTGCATCTCCAAAGCTATTGTAGCTGTTGGTGACTTCTAGTAGTAGTTTGCTTGATGATCTAAGAGCCTTTTGGCTGAGTGATGTACTAGGTTTTTGAGGGCAGGACACTTATTGGGGAGGTAATATATAGAATGACAGAGGCAGAGCTGATTGTAGGTTAGGAGGTTGGGCAGTTCAAGCCACTGGAGCTGTCTCAAAGCAGTACAGTGATGAGTTCTATATATACTAGACTATCAGACTGCAGACTATTATAAGCCCAGCCAATAACCAGAGGTTAGAATCAAACCATGTACTTTGTGTCTGTGAGGTAAAGACCTTAACCGTTATGCCTGCCAACCCCACCAATCTGGCGATGTCACTCTGATCTGTTTACCAGGGTATCATACAGGTGCCTTCTTCATACTGCTTTGTTACATTTCTATGTACTACCATCACTCTTTGCATTCTCTCAAATCTTTTTTGCCTCCTTGTCTTGATCTCTTCTTAAACCTGTTCACCTTCTCCACCGGTCTCCAGTGTAGCACCAGGTCAGAAGCCATGTTACATTTCAAGTTTACCACTCCTGATCTGGCAAGATTACCTCCCCCCCCCCAGTGAACCCGTACTGGTTCTATCTTTCAGGTTGTTGGCTTTTAGTAAGTCACATTGACTTTTTTTTGAGAATGTCTTCCTTATTTCCTCAGAATGTATAACAAGCATGCCAGCCTTTAAGTATTCACCCGCTCTCCACCAAAAAAAGTTCATACTGGCCAGCCTCCAGTATGAGAGAAGCAGATTAAACAGCCTAGCTAGACCCTTTCCATTTCATGTGCAAGCGTACATCATTACCCAGACAGGAAGACCATCAGGCCTCTGTGCATTGATCCTCTTTACCTTTTATAGTCTGTACAGCTTCCTCCCCCCTGGAAGTGTCTTGTCATTTCGTAGTTTGGCTTTCCTCATATTACCTTCCCTTGCTGGCAACTCGCAGATCGTGCTCAATTGAGACAGGTCTCTTCAAAACCTCAATGAGTTCTAGGTGTCCAGAGAATCTATTGCCCCAACTCTGTCAAGGCATTTTTTAGTTTCTTCCATAAAAAAAAATGTTCTCTGTCTTTTGGCTTCTATTGACCTCCTTTGTTGAGGATCAGGGCACAGTGGCCTTATGCTGATCTCTTTTCCTTGGAGGAGTAGTCACTTCTTAGTACCTTAAACGTTTCCTCAAAAAGCAAAAGCTGGGTAACAGAACAGGCTGTCATTTTGCAGAGTCTGAGCTATTTCTTGATGCCTTTATCATCTTCTTTCTTCCCTCCCCCAAATGTGCAGAGCATACTCGCGTACCACACTGCATATCCATTGGCAGCCCCTTAATGGAATGCCTGTCTTCTGGAAGCTCACTGGAGTGAAAACTAGGTATGCTAGGCATTGCAAATCTCCTTTCCACCAAAGAGAAGAGCGCTAACCATCAGCCACTCCATCCCCTTCCCAACTTGCTGATCCCATTGCACTCAAGCTGTTAATCCTAACTGAACCCAGGTCACAGGTATTACAGAGGGGAACCATCCATCTGCTCCATTGGTCCACCATAGGATTGTTTCCCTTCTTTTCATTTCCATGCTAATAAGAACCCTTTGCCTGTTTGCTTCCGGTAATTTTCTGTACTGCTGTTATCATTCTTCTCTTAGATAAATCATAGGCTTTCTTCTCAGATTTGCCATCTTCTCAAATTTTCCACCGTCACCCCCTTTTCTTTCTTTCTTTCTGTGAACTGTCTCCATTGCTTTTAAGTCTCAACTGCCTCTTTTATCTATGTCCCTTTCTTCCCTTTACTTTCCGTGCCTTTTTGCATCAGTTGCTGTGCCATTGTTTTTCAAAATGGACATCGCAGTCATAAATGTTAGCATAGTATTGGCCATTTCCTGTTCCTGCCTCACAGAACCACACAACAGAGTGGGCAGCATCTCTCCCTGCTTTCTTCAATTACATCCCTGCAGGGTTATTGAAAGCTAGATCATAAACCAGGTATGTATTAGATCAGTGAAACCGTATTACAGCGAATGCAGTTTCGCCGACACATATAGACCGAAGTCCGAAAGTAGTGAAGGCTCAGGTCAGCCATTTTTTTTCCCCAGGGCCATGACATTTCCCTTTACCCCACTGTAGTGTGATGTCGGGAGTTGGTATATTTAGTTAGGGGGGTGGGGAGGCACAGCCTCCCATGTTGGGGGGTGTGGGGGACAAAGGCCCCCAGTTTGTTTGAAATTGTGTGCATGTGTTTTAGTGCAAGCAATTTCTTTCCCAGGGAAAGAAATTGCTGTTTTGAATGTTTGCAGTTTAGTGAGGTTGCTGATTTACATATAAATGAAGAGACGTTCGATGGAACGCCTCTTCGAGCATTTAATATAGACCCCTTAAACCTCCTTCCTCTGCTGGGGTGTATGTAATCTAGTTAAGAGCTTCTTCTTGAAACATCACTACAGGGCCACTCCTTTTGTTGCAAGAGGTGCAGGCTTCCTATTCTACAGTGTTTAAGCTGAAGACCCCCATCACCTCTTGTGTTCTCCTCTCCTCTTCCGTAACCCATCCATCACCACCATATCCTTCCACTGATTTATTATCATAGGGTCTGTAGACTAGCCCTTTGACCATCGTGTACTTTTTTTTTCTCTCTCCCAACATTTCCACAAGATTTCAGTCCATTAACCCTTCCAACTTTTTTTTCTTCCTGTGACTATTCCAGTCTTTCATATCTTTTGAGTTTGCACAGAGATATGAAATGAAAACTTCTCTTCATGAATGCTTTCTGAAAGTTTTCTTTTCTTTTTTTTTCTTTGAGTAAATTTCTTTGTGCCCCTTGACAAAGCTTATTTTCTCTCCTCTCATTGTTTCATCCCAAACCACATTTGCCTGAAGCAGTTTTGAAATACCTTTGCAAAGTTTATTTTATATAACGAGCAACAGTAATAAAAACTTTTTTTTAACTTGGCAGAATATTGTTTTGTTTGAACTTGTTGGCATTTAAATCTTTGTGCTGGCTTGCAGGCACTTTCAGATTACCACATGGATTTTCAGCATATTTTGTTGGCCTCTTTTCCAAAGTAAACATGCATGATATAACTTATTTCTGACTTGGCATATCTGTTATCTCACAGTTTTGATTTTTTTTTCTGGTAGCCTTCCAAGCTTCTGGAATACCATATTTCATATTTCAAAAATCTGTTCAGGCTCGTGGCATTTTCCTGTAAGTAAGGAGCAAGAACAATGCGTGCCCTCCTTCAGAAATATTTCTGATTTGCTTTTTAGAGTTTGCCATTCTAAGATAACATCTCTTGCAGCAGTACCTGGTTTACATACATTTTCTTCATGAATACATCAGAAGGTGATTGCCTCAGTCATTTACCATCTCTCAGTCAGTTACCATCTCTCTGCTTATGCTGACAGTGTGTCAAAATTTGGTAAGCTCTATTGACTTGCCTCTCAAAAGGCAACACCTGTGCATTATAGACACACGTTACTGTTGATAAATTATTTACATGAGGTGATAGAATTTATATGACTCCAGATAATTTAAGTCTGTGTATTTGACAGCCGTATGGCCTTCCACTCCTGACCCATTCATAGTGTTATTGTGCATCATCAACAGTAACAGTTTAGTACTGCTCTATACTTTTGAGTATGAAGTTGTTTACATCTTGTTCCTGCATTTTAGATTTACCCATAAATATGAATACTATCCCTGTGTATTTCTTTTAAAATGCTTGTATATCTCTCTTCTTACATTAGGTGTTTAAAACTGGCTGGTAAAAAAAAAAATATAGCTGCTGTGAATAAACTTAATACTTGCTGTCAGTCAGTTCAGTGTTACCATGTCCTATCCTAATCAGAATCACATTTATTTGCCAAGTATACACGCATACAAGGAATTTGACTTTGGTTTCAGTGACACTCCAAGTATGAATTACCTAAACTACATTTATACAACTATTAAAAACAAGACAAACGATATACATGCAATTAAGAAGACGACAAAAAAGTAAATATACATATGCATAAACATCCAAGGTGCAAAGTGCAACTCAGTGCAAGAAATACTGAAATAAACTCTGAAAGAAACAAGTATTAACAAATATGTAAACAATGCTGCAGAATCCATGGCGGCTTGGGAAAAAGAACACCCCAACCTAATAAGCTGAATTAACCTTTTATGAACTTGATGGCCTGTGGAAAAACATGTTCTTGTATCTGCTTGTTTTGGTACGTATTAATCTGTAACGCCTGGCGGATAGTAATAGTTCAAAAAGTTGGTGGCCTGGATGTGAAGGGTCGGTGATGATTTTCCCTGCTCTTTTCAAGACTCTGGAATAGTACAGGTCCTGTAAGGGGGCAAACTAGCACCAATGACATTTTCGGCAGACCTGAATATTCGATCTAACCTATTTTTTGTCATAATTAGACAGAGATCCAAACCACACTGTTATGGATATGCTGAGTACAGACTCAATGACTGCTGTATAGAACTGAGTAAACAGTTCCTGTGGGAAGTTGAGCTTCCTCAGCTGTCACACCAAGTGCATTCGCTGTTGTGCCTTTTTTAATAATGGACCTTACATTGGTCTCTAATTATATACGTCCTTATCTTGGTGGTGGTTGTCTTTTCTTCTTTCTCTAAATGTTCTAGATATCTAGATCTTGATGGAAGGAACACCACCACCTGAATTAAGCTACTAATATGAAATACTCCAATAAAAAAATTCCCTGTACTCCTGCTGCTGCAAATTGCTGTAACTACGTTTCATATACTCTGAAACTTACAAGTTCTGAAGGGTCACTGCCATTTATTACAGGTATGGGTAGCTGAAATTTATCCCACTACATACTCTCACAATTTCATGTGTTATAAGGTGCTATTATTGCTTAGAGATATGTGTATATAGTGAAAAATATAACTGCTGCAGAAATAGAAGAATGTTCTCAAACTGGCCCATTCTACTTGCTCTGTTGTGTGTGTGTGTGTGTGTGTGTGTGTGTGTGTGTGTGTGTGTGTGTGTGTGTGTGTGTGTGTGTGTGTGTGTGTGTGTGTGTGTATGTGTATGTGTATGTGTATGTGTATGTGTATGTGTGTGTATGTGTATGTGTATAATATATGTGTGTGTGTGTGTATGTATATATGCAAGTATGAATTCCAGCAAAGCTCCCATTAACTGAAATGCCACATCAGAGAAAATGCCACAAAATGCCGATCAGTAGAACCCTTAATAGATTAATACTGCACCTTTGGGGTCAGGGGACTTATCCCAGCAGTGATCATTTTGACAATGTCAGGTTTGTCTCTTTCAGTTGGTAAGAGCTGCAATGACTTCCCTGTAAATGTGTGTTAAATAGGAGCATCATTTTCAGTTCATGTCATAGGAATACCTGGCCTGATACACATGTTTTTTTTCATTCTCATATAGCTTCATGCATTACAGCCAGTGTGAGCAGAAAATTTTAAGTTTTGTTATTTGTTATGCACTTGCCCATGTTGCTGTATCGGGACATGAGCCAGAATTATGTATGGTCCTTAGTTTATGGCAGCTTCGGTTTTAGTAGTCTGCAGCAGTTTACCAGGTTTAAGAGCATATATTTGTTACTCATGAATCATGTGTATGAATGTTATAGAGCTAAAGTGGTGGTTAAAGAGCGCTCTGATGCAAGATTCTGATTTGTCCAGGGACTTCCAGTAATATGTGTAAACCGATTCCTTTTTTTCATCCAAACTAGTCTGCTGTCTTGTAATTAAGAAATTCTTACTAATCCTTGGCTGTTATTTCAGTACATCAGAGTTCATCTGGTCATCTGATTTGTCCTTGGTCAGAGCCTTTTCATTGTTTTCTTGCCAATGCCATTTCAGTAAGTGCTGGAGTTCTGTGTATGCTTGTTATCTCTGGTTAAGCCCATTTAATTATTAATTATTGTATAGGCAGAGGTCTGCAATCTGTGGCTCTCTGCTTGCCCCTTGTGACCTTGTAACATTTGAAGCATATGGCTTGGCCTAACAGCAGCATTGTAAAGTTCATATAAAATTGTTTGTTGGCATCAGTAAACATTTGTTTTTGTTAAAATCAGTAATTGTTCATATCCGTTCAGCTGCTCAGTTTCTTCTGTTTGTCTTATTTGGAAGGGGGGGGATTCCACTGTCACTATCAAAGTACTTGGATGCTGACTGAGTTAAAATGCCTTTTTTTTTTTTTTTTTACATTATCATTGTTCTTATTTAGATCATCTGACATCTTTCACAAAGAAGATTATTACCTTCAAGTATAATCCTTTTTTGCTTTACCATACCAGGGTTTATCCTTGCACTGTCACTTGAGTGTGTAGTACTTTAGTCATGTTTGGATTCATGTTAAGAGAAGAGAGTGAGCTTGGCATAATGGTTAAGGTATTTACCTTACAGATAAAAGGTGCATGGTTTGATCCTCACATAGACATAGGATAATTGGCTAGGCTTGAAATGGCCCACAAGGGCCATTAGCCTAGTACTAATCTATAAACATATGAGCAGTTTTTATCCATTGCTCTTGTAGCCATTTGAAGGGTTAGGTATAGTAAGTGCTACTTCAATAATTCTAAAAACGTGGCTTTGAAAATGACTTATTTCAACGTACTGATTTGGCTGTGTGGGACATTGCAGTGGGATGTCTACAATTTCACTTTATCAAAAGTGCTGCAAAAAGGTACATCCCCCAATGGGACCTTTACATATTATCTTGGCAAACCATAAAAAGTCAAACTACTGAGTCTTAATTGTGGACATTCCCATTGGTACTTATGCTGGCAACACATAAAATCAATGCATTTCATTGAGAATTCCAATCAAGTCTGGAATCTTAGAAGTCTGGTCACTAGTCCTAGTTTTATGATTAGCTTTTAGTGCTAGTTTCAGCTTTATGTTTAGTGGTATAGTTAGTGCCAAGGTTATGGATGGGGGGGTCATGGTTGAGACTGAGGTCCTCAGGTAAGGTGATTGTTACAAGCTTATTTTCTGGGTAAAGACGGGGAAATTGCATCCACTCTTTCTGCAATTTTCACTTCACACAAAATCAGAACTGTAATGTAGTTCATTACACTCAGTGCTGACTGCATTTATAAAAGGATTGAACTAGTCGATAAAACTACTGAAAAATTGTAGCACTTTTACAAAATGTTACAGGATTTGCCAAGAGGCCTAGTAAGCAGTTTTCAAGTGATTTATTCTAAGTCTGGTTTCAATTTTTCTTGGTTATGTGTTAAAGTTTTTGACTGCGTGAACCCCAAATTTAAAACATGTAGTTTGGAAGCTTTCACTGACATGGAAAATTAAACAATATTTCATTGTATTTACATTTTATTGGGGTAGAGCAGTGATCAGATTCATTAGAGGGTAGAGCAGTGATCAGATTCATTAGAAAAACAAAGTACAAAATAGCCGTATATAAATTAGTAATATATATTCTTGAAGTCTGTTCATGTCCACTTGTTAATATGTGTAGTCCAACCAAGCAACGAAGACACTTTACAGTGGAGTCTCATGGAGAAAACCACCACGGTAATGCTCATTACTCAGATACATGCAGGGTAGGTAAGTAATTGCATAGGAGTGCAGTAAAATCCTGCTAAGCAGATCAGTATTTAACACTAAGCTATATCCCATTATATGTACAGAGTTTATTATACATTGCTTGAGGATACTGTGTCATGACATGAAGTTTGGGTCATAGCAGGGACCTGAAGTAGAACAGGGAGGGAGTCCAGTGAATGGACGAATGGTCAAGAATGGCTGGTGAGTCAGATGCTGTAAAGGAGATTGCAAGATAGAGAGAGGAGAGGAGAGAACTGGGGTATTGTTAAGATAAACACATTACTGAAAAACTTGGCCATGAGTGCAAGATGGCAGGTAAGAGAGAAGAACAGTTTAAAAGGTAAGTAGTGCCTTATGGGAAGAAGGACTTGCATGTAACTCTTTGTGCACAGAATTCTTTGAGGTGCTGTCTGTCAGGTTTGTTGAGTGTGATTTCATATTTGTTGAGGAAAAGAGGTGAGAGTTCCCTATGCAGTTTCACCCTGATGAGACACTGACAACAAAGGCTTTGTTTTACATGACAAAGTTGCCTAACAGAAATATTTAATTATTTTTATTTAATTATACAGTTTAACTGAGGTAAAGCATGGATCGCACTTGAACAATTTCATACTCAACCAAGAATATGAGCACATCAAGTGGAGAAAAATAAAAATAATAATTTGTACAATAAAAGAGCACACAAAGGAATAATTAATATACAATAGAGAAATGATTTAAGAAGTTAGTCAACAAAAAACACTATGTACAATATTAACATCACTTAGAGTGGCAACATTTAGAGAATAGATGCTATTGTGAAAATGATAGTATCTGTCAGAGATTAGGGGGACTAGATTATGTGACCTGAAGTAGAGCATGTACAACCAGCTTGTGCTGCGAAATATTCTTTAATTTGTACCCAAAAGGAGGAAGAAGAGGAGCAAATCATAATAAATGTTAATTTAAATGTGGTTCTTTACTTTGTTTTTTTAAAAGATGAATACACACAGTGGACCAACAAACCATTGTACTGTTAATTCTATCTGGTATATTGCATGTCAGAACTATAAGGTCTTGCCATTAGGTTGCATCTCAAGCTAGTTTCCAACCCCCTTTTGTCTGCTGTGTGCATTGCAGTGTCTAAGATGCTGACACAGGCATACTGCATTTGTTTCTCTTAGTGATGGAGTTGACTTATTTAACGTGCTTGAACTTTTATTCCAAGTTCTGACGACTTTATTTTGATGGTGAGATGTGCAGGATTAAGACATTAAAGATCTCTACATACATTATGTTCAACCTAAGTGTAAAGAATCAAAAGAAAATTGCATTTTGACTGTATTCCTTGTGAAATCTAGTCATGGGAGGAATACTGCAACAGTATTTTGTTTGTGAGATAAAAACAAAGTATGAATAAGATATAATTCCATAAAACTTGCAGTTTAGTGAGTAGTTTCCTGACTCTCTTAAATGAGTGGGAGACCTGTATACACACAGTAAATGTATCACAAAATCATTTTAATCCTAAATGCAGTGAAACAGTTCAGAGATACAAGATTTAACTCTCATACCATAAAGTTAACTGAATCGGGAACTGTCTATGTGGCTGTGGTGAAAAAAATTAGCATAGGGTTGTTATTGTAGACAGACACTACAACAAAGATTGGGACATTTGAAATTTCTGGCAGTTGGCAGAGGACTGGGACTGTGAGCTGTTAATGAGCTACTTCATGTGGTGCACAGATGGATTCCATCATCCTTCCTTTGTCTGGTCTGTGACCTTAAGCAAGTAATTTAACCAGGCAGTGCTTTGTGAAAATTGGGAATCTGGGCTTAGCTTATCAATGGACTCCTGGATAGCATGGCTTGTAACTACCTATGAACCGATGTATATGTATGTGTTGGATTTACTTGCACTAAGCCTCCTCAGAATATCTCATTTTAATGATCTCTCTCTACTTTTATACCATAGTTTCCAATAATTTTCTCTGTGCTCTAATAACCTCAAAAATGTAATAACTGTCATTCCTATTTATCTTGTCACTTGATTGTCAACTGTGTTCCCTCTTTATAAGCCAATTATTTGTTAGTTATACTACCTGTGTATAAAAATGTAATTTCATTATTGCACTGAGGAGCTTTTCTCCCTGGCCCTCCACTGAAAATGGGCTCTAATGGCCCATTGGACTTTCCCAGTTAACAAATTGCAAATAAATAAATAATAAAAATGGCTATATATATATATATATATATATATATATATATATATATAATATTTAGGTTTAGCAAGAGGTAAAACTGTAAGCTTAGCAATGATATTTAAAAGGGTAAAAAATCTGTACAGTTTATGGTCCTGAGAGTATGGATTATAACAAAGGCAAAATGCATTATACAAACTTTGATATTTAACACATGACATTTCAATTTGTTTAAACAAGAAAAATATTGTGTTGTTCCCTCTGGTTTCCCAATGCAGGCTTCCCCATTCTGACTTGTGTCTTCATTTACCTCAACCACTGTCAATGTTAAAAGTAAGGGCATCAGTCAAGACGTGGGAGACCCCATTTCCCATTTTTTACTTGTTTTAGGCCTTCATTTGGATATTCTGCTCTCAGTTTGGCTTACAACAAACTATGAAACTATATTTTGAAGATCCTAAAGCCCTGGATGTTCTACTTGGATTGAAGTATGTCTTAATAGGTAATAACTGGCAATTGTCATGATGTTCATCACATATATTCTCCATGTAACTAAGATATATTTTTTTTCCTTTTTGACATGTTTATTCTCCCTTTAATTGAGAAGAATTTTTTTTCCCTTTTTGGCAAGTTCCTGTAATTGAGAAGACTCATTTTCCTTTTTTTTCCATTTTGGAGGTATTCTTTGATTCTTAATTTTATCTGTTCAGTGTTCCTACTGCTGTTGGAATCTGAAGTACATTTTCCTTAGAAGACCTGACAACGTTTTTTTTTTTTTGTAAACGTGTGTAATTTCGTAGAGGTAAGTAACTTTAGATTTATGTTCAGCTTTGCTGTCCCTAGTACTATGTATAACAATAGAAATTGGCTGTTGCCCCGATGTTATTTTCTAGTTAGAAAACTACAGCCTACTTTAGGCTTCTTACTCTGGTGACTTAGTTTTTTTTTTCTTTTTTGCAGTCGAATTGAGCATTTGAAGTCCCAGAATGACCTACTTACAATCACACTTGAAGAGTGCAAGAACAATGCTGAGCGAATGAGCATGCTGGTTGGGAAATATGAGTCCAATGCCACCGCACTGAAACTTGCACTGCAGTACAGGTATGGTTATCTACACCTGCCATACCTCTTTTTGAGGTTTTCCAAGGTTCAAGATTTGTGGTGCCATTAATGAAGTATTAACATGCTTTTTCCTCCATATATCCAGTTAAGGCTCAGATGGCTTTAAAGTGCATCTCCTCAGTATCTGCATAAACCATAGAAAGTAGGAAATCTTTACATTTCATTTCTGCCACAGGCCAGAACTACTGTAGGCTTTTCTACCTTTCTGTGCATTCATTGGCTAACGTGTGTGCATATACCTTGATTATAGTAATCCTTGTCAATACTTTGATAAAGTTTTAGGTTGGCCTACTTGTCTACACTTACTTACTAGATTAGTATTCACAGCTGAAATTCGAGAAATGAGTACCTTGATTGTTTGTAGCTGTCACTATTTTAGAGGTTTGAACAGTCGGTCTTATTTATCTGACACAGTTTCTCTTGGGTACCATAGCTTCCTTTCTGTTATAAAACACTACAAATGTGGAGCATGTCATAGTAAAATGTCAGACATCACTTTGTGTGGACTAATTAAACATACTTTTGCAAAATGTCAGTGAAAAGTTACTTTGCATGTAAGGATGTTAAGTGGCACAAATGTAAGCAGAGCGCACCACTGATGTTTACAAGCAGAGCACACCACTGATGTTTACAAGCAGAGCGCACCACTGATGTTTACAAGCAGAGCGCACCACTGATGTTTACAAGCAGAGCGCACCACTGATGTTTACAAGCAGAGCGCACCACTGATGTTTACAAGCAGAGCACACCACTGATTGCAAAATATATCCTCCGCATTTTCACATATATTAGGGTATTGTCTTTATTTTTGTAGCATTCAGGCCATATTCTTATTACTTGCGTGAGTGGCACAGCATTGTTGCCTCACAGTAAGATTTTCCCTGGTTCAATTCTCAGCTGGGGAGCCTTCTGTGCAGTCTACATAACCTCCCTGTGTTCCCTCTCGGTGCTCTGGTTTACTCCCACATTTTAAAGACATGCAGTAGATGGATTGGACACTCTAAACTGAGTGTGTGTGCTTGCGAGTGTGTGGTGTGGAAGAAGTACCTTGGCAGAGCTAGCCACCCATTGGTGTAAACTTTGGCTCTAGATGATTGTCACTGGTGAAGTGATACCTTGACCCCATACAAAAATGGGAAGAAAGAGGTTATGGATAGATGGATTTGTAATAATTGCTGTTACTTTCACCCACAGTCAGCGTTATTTATTGATGTATCTGACTGTTTTAATAAACATGTATGCAGTCTTTTTTTCACTTTTATGTTAGTAGTGATATGGTTAGTATTATTTATTTGATTTCTACATTTCATTTTTCAATTCAGACCACTTTGCATGGCCTGTGTTTGTTATAAATAAGTAATATATAGAGATTACTTAACAATGCCTTAATACTAAGAAAAAGGCATCCTTGTTATTTATCACTTTGATATCAGACAGTTACATAACACAGAGGATTAAGATCATTACCAGATCATAACTGACTTATCTGTTTGAAACATGGATGCCAAGAAATTCTCTCAAGAGTGAAGCTCTTCAAGGCCTGTTTTTCTTGCTTGGATCCATAGATTGGCATTATTTCAATGCCTGTTTATCTTGCCTTAGAGCTATAGAAAGTAATAATCAAATAAGATGGAACCAGTAAGCCTATACCAAGGCTGAAGTCTGGTTTAATGGAAACGTGTGTCAGCACTGATCGAGAAGCCACACATAAAAGGCAAATGGTGTTAAAACGTAATGTGAAACCCTCAACTGTAGGATACAGTATTAATGATTTTGTCACCTAGTATTGTAGGCACTGCCTGTTCCTTATACTGTGAGTTAAAACAGAAATGTGATCAGTGTACTGCTCCAGTAAAATGAAGGCAGTGTTACTTTATGTCCTTCACCGATGCTCTTCATGTGCTGTGCTGCTTAAATCGCACTAACCATGACAAATTGAAGTATCAGCACAACGTAGTTAGCATTGACCATACGCACAGGCAGAGGCACAGGATCAGAGAAAGGCAGTTGCTTGTTTGTTACACTGGAGGGGGCATTGCTTTTATCATAATTATTGAAAGCCTGTAATGGGCAATGGTGATGTTTCATTTTTCTCTTGTCAGTAAAAATATAATTTCTTGTATTATAAACACACAACCTTATATATCATTGAATGGCAATCTGTTACAGCTCTCTCCTGTTTCTGACAACGATTGATTCTCTGCTAATGTCGCTGTGGTTTGATTAACTACTCATAAGGCAATGACAGCATCTAGTATTTACCCACTCTTCCCAGGTGCAGGGTAATGTACTTATGCTTTAAGCAATGGGGAATTCTGGAGCTAACATAGGAAAACAACAATGGGTGCTTCAGGGATATTTTATCCATCTTTATTTTGTTTCTACATTGAGTCGTATCTGATACCCTTTAGTAGCTCATCTGGGTCTGTTTTAGCACTTTCACCTTTCTGAAGTAATAAAGTCAGTGTCAATGTTTGCTATTTTCACAACCATGTTATTGTTTGTGGTGCAGCATATTAAAAGTAGCTGTGTTACTTATAAATAACATTTGACAAAAGCAGTACATTAGTATACTTAATGTTGTGAAAGCTATTAGGTGTACTGCATGCAAAGACACAAGCCACTGAACGTTGATAATATAAATAACACAAGAGAGTCCAGTACTGCCAACAGCCTACACACTTAAAAACATTCAAAATATTAATGTGAGATATGAAGTGATGCAAATGAAGATAAACTGAACTGCAAGAGTGCTAAATGCATTTTCAGCAAGAAGAAAATGGTCATCATAAGATGTTGGCCTATCAGTGTTAAAGCTATGCCGGCAGGCCCTTTAAGAGCCATGTATGAAAATGAACACATTTTGAATTAAATTTATTGACTGCTAGAAATTTTTGCATTAATGTTTTTAAACTGGAAGTGTTCATGAGCTGTGCCATAAATTAGACTAGCAATTTAGAACCCTTTCAGAATCTGAAAATGAGTTTGTGAGGCCATGTGTCAATATAAAGTGTGACACATAATTATGTGTTCCCTTTCATATGTCACTGTCCATGCTTTCATTAATGTCCTTCCTTCAGTGCATTCATATCCCCACGCAGAGCTATGGTCACTACTTCCCAATTTGTTGTAATCTGAAGTATTTAAACATTGATGGCTCAAAACTGAAACTGTAACTGAGGTATTACTGTGGCTTGTCAGACCATTCGGGCTTGCAGCTGGTACTTGAATCTGAGCCAGAGGTTTTCAGATAGCTCATTCTGAAACTGGTGGTAACGATATACTCACAACAGTTTGAGTCTTCAGAGGGTGTCCTCATTTATGTGCAAAGATGTCCACATCTTTAGAGGTTTTTACACAGGGTAGGAATGGGTAAATTATTCTGAAGCATTGCTTCTCCTACCCATAAAACCCTAACTATATGCTAAGCTCGTAATGACATGCTGTGAGACACAGGGCGACTATGCTGGAACTGACTAGTTGCAAATGCCAGTCCTTTGTGGATGATCATTTTCTGGTGAAAAGGGTACTTTTGGGGGCTTTTCAGCAATAGTACCCTCAATAGCCCCCCCTACACAGACATGCAGTGTGACTATTGACATCCTGCTTTAGCTGACTTATTTATACTAGCTGCCTTGGTATATTGCAGTATATGCCAACAGTGGTGCTGAAATATTGAGTGCACACATTAACCTTTTCAGAAGAGTATCTGAAGATACAAGAGAACAGTCATGTCGATGACAGATGTCAAGTTGGGACATGGGGAACATCAGTCAGTTTTACAGGCTGCAATTGTAAAGAGAGGTGAGCTCTGAGTCAAGTGGGGTTGTGCCACTAGGCAATAAGAATTATGCTGCATAAGAAAGAGAGTAACAGACTGCTGCTAAGTGGCAAGAGCACTACTGTATGGTAAATGATGTAGTGGGGTCTCATAGGATCCATTGTCCCACCAGGGGCTCCAATATCCTAGACCTGGTCATTACCAACATCGGAGATAGATGCTCCACACCAGTGGTCACCCCCTCATTGGTCAGGTCTGACCATAAGCAAATCACCCTTGACATCCACATCCCTCCCCCACCACCCAGTAAGGAAACCTCCTTAAAAAACTTCTCCAAAGCCAACTTCATGCTACTGAAGTCAGAAGTGACAAACTTCATGACACCCATGCAGATGGGATCTGAAAGTTCGACTGCAGAATCCTACACTAAGGCACTGTACGAGCACATCCACTCGTGCATGAATCGTGCCATCCCAAATAGAACCAAGATGCTCTTCTCCAAAAAAAGGAAGCCAATCTGGTGGTCCCCTGCTATAAACAAACTATACAACAGAAGGAAGAAACTGTTGCAGAAAGGAGGAAAATCCCAGGATGCAAACAACTCCCTCACCAGCCTCAGTAAGAAGCTGAGATCCCTCATAAAATCCTCAAAAGCTAGTTATGAAAATAAAATTGCCAAAGATTCCAAAGACAACCATAAGGCATTCTATAGTTATGTCAAGAATCTAAATGGCAATGCTCAGACCTGCTCTGAGCTACAACAGAATGGCATTAAATATACTGCTCCCAAGGATATTGCCAATATCCTGGCAGATCGATTTAGTGCCAACTTCACCCCCTAAAGGGCCCATCTCAATGCCAAAAGATTGCCAAATTCTGGTAATCACGGCCACACAGGTAGAAACTGAACTCTCCAAAGCTAAGAATACAGCATCCATGGGACCAGATGACATCCCAGGCTGTGTACTACATGAACTACAAAATGAACTGGCACCTCACCGAAGTGTCATGTTTAGTCATAGCCTCACCTCAGGCTTCGTGCCCACTGAGTGGCGCACAGCTACAGTTATCCCACTTCACAAGGGGGGATCCACCTTGGATCCCGGGAACTATCGTCCCATCAGTCTGACAAGCCTGATCTGTAAGGGCATGGAACGCATCATCATGGAACTTATAAACAGACATTGGCAACCTTCAAACACTGGACCCCACCCAGTTTGGGTTTGTGAAGGGCTGATCTTGTCTCCTGAATCTGATTGACTTCTTTGAATCAGTCTCCAGAGCTGTGGACGAGGGTAAGGCGGTCCACACAGCCTATCTGGACCTCACCAAGGCCTTCAATACTATCCCCCACTCTGGAATCATAGATAAACTTACTGGGCATAAATCTGTACGTCACTCGATGGGTTGCCAACTGGCTTACTGACAGAACCCAGACTGTAAAAGTAGCCGACTCCAAATCCAGCTCCAGACAAGTGGAGTACCTCAGGGTTCAGTCCTGGGACCACTCTTGTTTGGCATCTACTTCTCTGAAGTACAGGCCAACACTAAGGGACTCTGGC